>NC_091152.1:21359161-21569161 GCF_040958095.1 Procambarus clarkii
AGTATAACTGACAGTATACCTGGACATCATGTATAACTAACAGTATACCTGGACATCAAGTATAACTGACATTATACCTGGACATCAAGTATAACTGACAGTATACCTGGACATCAAGTATAACTGACAGTATACGTGGACATCATGTATAACTAACAGTATACCTGGACATCAAGTATAACTGACATTATACCTGGACATCAAGTATAACTGACAGTATACCTGGACATCAAGTATAACTAACAGAATACCTGGACATCAAGTATAACTGACAGTATACCGTCGTACCATTAGAACTGACAGTTCACCTTGAACATCATATAATTAGCTAAAAATAAGCCAATCGACTAAGGCAATAATTCATAATTAATATCAATAGTACAGTTCAGTTCAATGATAATTCCGTTAATCTTCATAAACTGTCAATGGGTTATGTTAATGATACGACTCGTGTTGTTATTGTTCTTATATCTAATTAAGAAAGGCGGATCATAACAAGTAAACAAACCAGATTAATTTCAATCACTTGGGGTCATTGGAGACTTGAACTCAGGCCTCAGAGGTACAAAAATGTTGCCCTTCCGACTAGGCAAAGAATGAGAGATAATGTGGAAAATGGAACTTTGAATAGCTGGGCTCAGACAAATTTCTTCAAGGGTTAACTTCTGATCCTTCAATGTTTAACTTCAGATCCTTCAAGGTTTGTGGGAACCGACCTGTGAGATTTATATTTATTTAATTTATATGAATATATATAGAATTTATATTTACATTAATTTATTTACTTCGATAGCAATTTGTATAATAAGTGGACTGTATTTCTGCAATAATCTCATAATCTCACAAATCGATCCTCTACACATTAGGAGGGGGTTTATATTAAATGAATTTATATATATGCAGCCAATCAAACTACAGTATTAACTACACACATTATTAAACATTGAATAGGTTCCTTATCTTATAGTACAGCAGGCCTTAGTCCAAACAGGTATAACTAGGATGTAGACACCAAATTATCCTCTTTGAGGTAGCTTCCATCACCCAGTAACTGGTGCACAAAGTCTTGCTTCCTCGTCTTGACCTGTCAAAAGGGCGCCAGCTGTAATGCCAGAATCCTATATATGACAGGTATATCAGCGAAAATACTGTACATGGAACAATGAAGACCTGGCTTAATTACCTTTAGTTTGAGGCTACCACGTGCTCTAACCGGGTCACCCTATATAATGACATTAATGGCCATAAATGAAAGATACATGGGTTTCGGAAAGAACGCTTACTTGAATTTGTTGACAGCGTGTGATAATGGTACACCTTTGGTTTCCATAACACTACGTCCAAGTAAAATTAACAGGAGCCGAATTTGCTCCCGTGCCTCTGGTCTCAGTATAAACAATGGCTGACCCTCCTTCCTCACTCTGACGCCTAGCTTACATTGTCCAGATGTCAATAAGTGATAGAAGGGTCACATTTACTCTACTTTAATATTGATAATTAAGTTAATTTATATGAGATGTTTTATGATGGTAAAGTCCAAAGACTAATGTATTTAAGAATAATTCCCAGCAGAATAGCTGGTGAATTTATAATGGTATGTGGTGAAGATATCCCGTTTTCTTTAGACGGTAATTCCACTACAAGTTACGTTTTCTATGGGTAACTTGTTGGTAATACAGCAGCAATTATTATCTGTCTGTATAATATATTAAATGGTGTCGGATTTTCCGACAAGGTTCAACTTCAGATCCTTGAGTGTTTAACTTCAGATCCTTCAAGGTTTATCTTCAGATATATAAAACCAACATTTGGAAAAGTCACCTTATCGGTAAAAGACGATCAAGATAAACTATTGCAATTGACGAAAGTTTAGTAGATTGAATTTAATGGAGAGAAATGGAAGCTCCTGAGTTTAGATAATGAAAATAGATATCTTGTAGACAATATTGAAATTTAGAAATGTGAATGTGAGAAAAAGATATCGAAGTCATGATTTATTGGGATCTTACGCCCTAATCTCGCTTCATAAATGTGGGGAATATGGTAAATAGGACACTGGGACATATTTGTAGAAGAGTTTGTAATACGATATCCAGACAGCAGTGTTATCTACACAGTGAAGCACGTCCCCTGCATCACAGTGTACATGTACTGTGCATAGACTCAGGAGCCTGTACATCGGTTGACAGTTGAGAGGCGGAACCAAAGAGCCAAAGCCCAACCCCCGCAAGCACAACTAGGTGAGTACACTGAGAACATTGTTTAGTCCATGTTTAGTGATCAACAAGAGGCTCACAAGTCACTATACAAGACACTTTACATCTAAACGACCAGTACTACTTGCTTCTTGGTTAGTTAGCTATTTTGGTGATCTTAACAACTCTTCAGAGGTTGTTTGACCTTAAGCTCATTATCAATCCTACATATACACATGGAAATCCAACCTGTTCTGAGACGAGGCTCGTTGCGGCGGCCGACCCCAAAGACTTATTAATCTGTTTTAATATATTGTGAATTACTGATAAGTTTGTTTTTATGTATAAATGAATATTATTATTCATTAAAGATCAATGTGCAAGTTAGGCGTAGGTTAGATTACATGTTTAGATTCTGTTGACAATTTTGTGCATTTTAAGTTCGCTTGTGAAGCATGTGGAGTGTTGGGATTCGAACAGAGGTCGTCAACAAAGCACTGATCGAGAAAGGTTCGAATGTCATCAGCTGCGAGTCGAGAGTAAATCTTTTCCTTCATGAACAAGAGGTTTGAGGGCTGGATGAACGATCATTTGACCTTTACTGATGAGGACGGCCTGCAATGAAAAAGTTAATTGCAGCAATAAGAGGATTAGAGTACCCAGGTGCAGGGTTCGAATCCCTGCATTGCTACCAAGTGATTTATTCCAACATAATACAATATTCTTCAAGCTTTAGCTTAGACATGTTAGGCCTCATTTAGACTCTGCAGCTCAGTGTTGGTCTTAGTACTAGAGACATGACATAAAGACCTAGAGACTTGACATAAAGACCTAGAGACTTGACATAAAGACCCAGAGACTTGACATAAAGACCCAGAGACTTGACATAAAGACCTAGAGACTTGACATAAAGACCAAGAGACTTGACATGAAGACCTAGAGACTTGACATAAAGACCTAGAGACTTGACATAAAGACCCAGAGACTTGACATAAAGACCCAGAGACTTGACATAAAGACCTAGAGACTTGACATAAAGACCAAGAGACTTGACATGAAGACCTAGAGACTTGACATAAAGACCTAGAGACTTGACATAAAGACCAAGAGACTTGACATAAAGACCCAGAGACTTGACATGAAGACCTAGAGACTTGACATAAAGACCTAGAGACTTGACATAAAGACCTAGAGACTTGACATAAAGACCAAGAGACTTGACATAAAGACCTAGAGACTTGACATGAAGACCTAGAGACTTGACATAAAGACCAAGAGACTTGACATAAAGACCCAGAGACTTGACATGAAGGCCTAGAGACTTGACATAAAGACCAAGAGACTTGACATAAAGACCCAGAGACTTGACATGAAGGCCTAGAGACTTGACATAAAGACCAAGAGACTTGACATGAAGGCCTAGAGACTTGACATAAAGACCCAGAGACTTGACATGAAGGCCTAGAGACTTGACATAAAGACCAAGAGACTTGACATAAAGACCCAGAGACTTGACATGAAGGCCTAGAGACTTGACATAAAGACCAAGAGACTTGACATGAAGGCCTAGAGACTTGACATAAAGACCAAGAGACTTGACATAAAGGTCTAGAGACTTGACATAAATAAACTTCATCACGAGCAGAAAACATGACCAAGTTAATTCCAAGAATTAAAAACTTTATTTATGAATGGAGATAAAATAAAGTTTTTTTTGCAGTCTCCAGGAAGACGGAACACCGCCTCAATGATATTTCGTGACACTACATATAAAATATAAACAAAAACGGTGTTTCGGTAAGTGCCGTGAGGACTTACGAAACACACTATTCAGTTGTTTGTTCAAAGAACCATTTTGTTTACCTAGAACATTACATATAAACACCAGAATAACATGATAACAAACTCACTATGTTATTAATTCACTGGACCTGGTCACCAGGCCAACACTGGACCTGGTCACCAGGCCAACACTGGACCTGGTCACCAGGCCAACACTGGACCTGGTCACCAGGCCAACACTGGACCTGGTCACCAGGCCAACACTGGACCTGGTCACCAGGTCAACACTGGACCTGGTCACCAGGCCAACACTGGACCTGGTCACCAGGCCAACACTGGACCTGGTCACCAGGCCAACACTGGACGTGGTCACCAGGTCAACACTGGACCTGGTCACCAGGTCAACACTGGACCTAGTCACCAGGCCAACACTGGACCTGGTCACCAGGCCAACACTGGACCTGATCACCAAAGCTCTTTCAAGTTCACTCAAGTTAAAACCAGACATATTCCTTCTTCAAATGTTAATGTCTGGTTATACTACTGGTTATATCTCCTCATGCTCGAACAGATTTCACGTGTCCAAAACTCTTGTCTCATAAAATGTTTCTCGCATCTCGCGCCAGCGAGTCCAACCACTTGGGCTGGACGGTAGAGCGACGGTCTCGCCTCATGCAGGTCGGCGTTCAGTCCCCGACCGTCAACCAAGTAGTTGGGACACCATTCCTTCCCCCCGTCCCATCCCAAATCCTTATCTTGACCCCTTCCCAGTGCTATATAGTAGTAATGGCTTGGTGCTTTTCCCTGATAATTCCCTCCCTGGCCCCAGCTACGATACATTTCGTTATTTATTTCGTTCAACAACCGGCTGTCTGATCTCTATTACCGGCATGTGAACAAATTATTTCATTATTCGTTTAATATGCTTCTTGGCGGCGGATATATATAACATGTTTAACGATAGAATATTAATGATAATAATTTTCTCCACATGTTTACAGACACAACATTTTCTGTTTATCATTGGTTGTTCATGAAAACTTAGGAAGGAAGTTTAGAAATTTTGCTTTGCAAGAATATTGTTGAGCCTATACTGAGTGTGACACAGTGTAAAAAGTCCAACTTAGCGTCATCAGCGGCAGAACGAAAGGGAGGGAATGGTCTAGTGAGATCCAGCATTCTGATTGGCTGACCGAGGCTGTGAGGGATATCCAGCATTCTGATTGGCTGACCGAAGCGGTGAGCGGGACAGTTAACTGGCCGTACCTAGCATGCTACCTTCATATATATGACTGACTGTTGATATATGTGTGTGACTGGCTATTGATATATATATCTGGCACTTGTGGATGTGTTTATTGTTCAAGTTCTCCTACGTCTAAGAACAGATATCCAGTGATATCTTACTGTCACAATATCTGTCAAATATGTGTCACTGTGTGGACCAAATACCTGAGCATGGGGGGGGGGGGGAGTGCTGCCCTTTCTGACGACCCCAACAGGTCACCTGCGCTATGCTACCATGTACCTCAGCATTTCAGCATAGTTGGAGCATACTAAGCTTTGTTAATACAATGCTTCAAACGTTAGTCACGAAACTCACTGAGAATAATTAATTTCAAGAGTTTCTGAGATTTTTCAAACAATATATCTATCGAATTCAGTCCTAAATATGAGTAAAGTTCATTTGAAAATAAATGGGTTATGTCCATGAATGATTTGCAGAGTCTACTCTTTTAACATTGATGAAATCATTTCAAATATCATGTTCTCTTACGTGTAAGTCCAATATCATGTTATTTTTCGTGCAAGTCCAATATCATGTTTTCTTGCATACAAAGTCCAATATCATGTTCTCTTACATGCAAGTCCAATATCATGCTATCTTTTTACGTGCAAGTCCAATATCATGCTCTCTTATGTGCAAGTCCAATATCATGTTCTCTTACGTGAAAGTCCAACACGTTAGTTTCATGACCTGTTTGAAAACTTCACCTGTGAATTCCTGATTAATGAATACTAATACTAAAATTCTTATAAGTATGATTAACATTACACAGATCTGAGAGAGATCCTTGCTAATATATGTGAACAGGAATGGCTTAATAATATTTTCCAAAAGAGTTAAATATTCCTCCTGTCCTAGCTAAAGAGTTATCAGTCAGCTCTGATATCTCGTATTTAGTTGTCAATGTTTCTCAATACACTGAGGAATACTGATCCGGAATGCCCTAATTACCATTGATGAGATGAAAAGAACTTTAGAAGTTTCCTATGCTCATAATACTTCAAGAAATTAATTTGAATGAAAACATTCACAGACTATTATCTGAAGGCAATTGGTGTTTGTGGAGATTGAGTGACCGTTGATAGATCCTTGTTGTTTGTGAATTGTTAAACATTCTGAAAGATGTTTCTGTCTTGCCAATATATCGAGATCATTGAATTCTTCTCTTTCATAGTTGTTGTGTTTGGTGTCGAGAGAGTTCTTCGCGAGCACGATGGCTGTGTTCTAATTCCTGGGGTATATCGCGACCTGTAATTACTTTACAATGCAGGTTTGGTCACTATTCTCTCGTTATAACCTTTCCGGACTCTCCTCCGTTTTGCGGGTCGTTGAAAACAAGTTCCCATGAAAGATTTTAGTAGGTGGGATTATGGGACATTCCCGTAGTGTTTATTATGGTATTGTACAAAAAAAACAAACCTGGATTCCGTGTGATCATCGGCCAGAGACAAGCACCCACACGCAGGCTGGTGTCAGTAATGTGTATCTGAAGTCTACTGACCTGTAACTTTCCGGGAGACTCAGAACACTAATAAGAGCGACGCCTGGGGGGACACGGGTTACTGCTTGGTGCCAAGAGGCTCAGAGACTCTTTTAAATGTTGAATATGCACTTTAAGTTCTTGAAGAAGTTGGGGCAAGAACTTGGTAGACAAACCAGTGACCAAAGAGCAGCCAATGTCATGTTCCAGCGCCTCAGTGACGTGATCCAGAGAGGGAATGTCTGCTGGATCGTGAGTACGCTCCCCACCCTAGCAGAAGATGAGCTGGTGTCAACACTGATTAATTTCTAAGTTATTTGTTATAAGAACTTGACTCACTTACAATTATGAAAAAGCACTTTACAAAATGTTGACATGCCATAAATTGTAAATAAAAGCAAAAGGAACCCTGAAACCTATGCTTACTTAGGCGTAAGTCAATAAGAACACTTAAAAATAAATTGTGGACCGTGGACCTGCAGGGTATATGCTGTGGACCTGCTGGGTATAGACTGTGGACCTGCTGGGTATAGGCTGTGGACCTGCTGGGTATAGGCTGTGGACCTGCTGGGTATATGCTGTGGACCTGCTGGGTATAGACTGTGGACCTGCTGGGTATAGGCTGTGGACCTGCTGGGTATAGGCTGTGGACCTGCTGGGTATATGCTGTGGACCTGCAGGGTATATGCTGTGGACCTGCTGGGTATATGCTGTGGACCTGCTGGGTATATGCTGTGGACCTGCTGGGTATATGCTGTGGACCTGCTGGGTATAGGCTGTGGACCTGCTGGGTATATGCTGTGGACCTGCTGGGTATATGCTGTGGACCTGCTGGGTATAGGCTGTGGACCTGCCGGGTATATGCTGTGGACCTGCTGGGTATAGGCTGTGGACCTGCCGGGTATATGCTGTGGACCTGCTGGGTATAGGCTGTGGACCTGCCGGGTATATGCTGTGGACCTGCTGGGTATAGGCTGTGGACCTGCTGGGTATAGGCTGTGGACCTGCTGGGTATAGGCTGTGGACCTGCTGGGTATAGGCTGTGGACCTGCTGGGTATAGGCTGTGGACCTGCTGGGTATATGCTGTGGACCTGCTGGGTATAGGCTGTGGACCTGCCGGGTATAAGCTGTGGACCTGCTGGGTATATGCTGTGGACCTGCTGGGTATAGGCTGTGGACCTGCCGGGTATATGCTGTGGACCTGCTGGTTATAGGCTGTGGACCTGCCGGGTATAAGCTGTGGACCTGCTGGGTATAGACTGTGGACCTGCTGGGTATAGGCTGTGGACCTGCTGGGTATAGGCTGTGGACCTGCTGGGTATAGGCTGTGGACGTGCTGGGTATATGCTGTGGACCTGCTGGGTATAGGCTGTGGACCTGCTGGGTATAGGCTGTGGACCTGCTGGGTATAGGCTGTGGACCTGCTGGGTATAGCCTGTGGACCTGCTGGGTATAGGCTGTGGACCTGCTGGGTATAGGCTGTGGACCTGCTGGGTATAGGCTGTGGACCTGTTGCATATAGGCTGTGGACCTGCTGGGTATAGTCTGTGGATCTGCTGGGTATAGGCTGTGGACCTGCTGGGTATAGACTGTGAACCTGCTGGGTATAGGCTGTGGACCTGCTGGGTATAGGCTGTGAACCTGCTGGGTATAGGCTGTGAACCTGCTGGGTATAGCCTGTGGACCTGCTGGGTATAGGCTGTGGACCTGCTGGGTATAGGCTGTGGACCTGCTGGGTACAGGCTGTGGACCTGCTGGGTATAGGCTGTGGACCTGCTGGGTATAGGCTGTGGACCTGCTGGGTATAGGCTGTGGACCTGCTGGGTATAGGCTGTGGACCTGCTGGGTATAGACTGTGGACCTGCTGGGTATAGACTGTGGACATGCTGGGTATAGGCTGTGGAACTGTTGGGTATATGCTGTGGACCTGCTGGGTATAGACTGTGGACCTGCTGGGTATAGGCTGTGGACAAGCTGGGTATAGGCTGTGGACCTGCTGGGTATAGGCTGTGGACCTGCTGGGTATAGGCTGTGGACCTGCTGGGTATAGGCTGTGGACCTGCTGGGTATAGCCTGTGTACCTGCTGGGTATAGGCTGTGGACCTGCTGGGTATAGGCTGTGGACCTGCTGGGTATAGGCTGTGGACCTGCTGGGTATAGGCTGTATACCTGCTGGGTATAGGCTGTGGACCTGCTGGGTATAGACTGTGGACCTGCTGGGTATAGGCTGTGGACCTGCTGGGTATAGGCTGTGGACCTGCTGGGTATAGGCTGTGGACCAGCTGGGTATAGGCTGTGGACCTGCTGGGTATAGGCTGTATACCTGCTGGGTATAGGCTGTGGACCTGCTGGGTATAGACTGTGGACCTGCTGGGTATAGGCTGTGGACCAGCTGGGAATAGCCTGTGGACCTGCTGGGTATAGGCTGTGGACCTGCTGGGTATAGGCTGTGGACCTGCTGGGTATAGACCGTGGACCTGCTGGGTATAGACCGTGGACCTGCTGGGTATAGCCTGTGGACCTGCTGGGTATAGGCTGTGGACCTGCTGGGTATAGGCTGTGGACCTGCTGGGTATAGGCCTCGCTGAGTCTGGTCATACTCATTGTTCTCTGCTTCACATAACCTTTATACCATGTTTACCTTGAGGTTATCTTGAGATGATTTCGGGGCTTAGCGTCCCCGCGGCCCGGTCCTCGACCAGACCTCCTTTTTGTTACACACCCCCAGGAAGCAGCCAGTAGCAGCAGTCTAACTATCAATTACTATTAACTGCTAGGTAACAGGGGCATCAGGGTGAAAGAAACTTTTTGCCCATTTGTCTCCGCCTCCACCGGGGATCGAACCCGGAACCTCAGGACTACGAATTCCAAGCGCTCTCCACTCAGCTGTCAGACGCACTAGTGATAATTTTTACATTATATTGTACCTGGTCATATTCTACTGTCTACCTGGTGTGACGGTAACGCGTTGGTGTTCGGCTGTTTAAGGCTAGGGGTATGGCCTCGTCACATAGTTATAAAAAAAAAATAGAAAAAACTGGAACTTCGTCTGTGGTAAGGTAAGGAGAAGACACACAAAACACAAGTAAACTTTAACAATGAAATTTTAATTACGTTAAATAAATCAAAACATGAATAAAATGCACAAACAAATTCTTATAATAAAATCAATCAAAATAATAAGAATAATTAGATGACACAATGAAAAGTTACGTTAAGGCAAAATAACAAGAAGTGCAATACAAAGTAAAATGGGAGGTGCTGGAATATTGGCTTAAAGCCACCACCTCTCTCAGTACACGCTAGAGTCTAGCTGGGAGGAGTGGTGACCACGAGAGCACTGAACATTCTGAAGTCCGAGGTTGGGGCGACCCCAGACATCAAGTGGTATGGGGGGGCGAGTGCAGGTGCAGCCAGACCGGCGACCAATCAGCGGAGCCGGTAGCGATCAACATGTAGTTTGGTGGTTTGGGTCCGAACAGGTGGCTGGCTGCATACGTTTTGCTCACCCTGGCAAGCCTTGCTGGTGTTGTTGCCATTGTTGGACATGTCTTCCATAGTCGTTTTATATAATTTCGACGACGTAATTATGGAGGGAAGAGCAGGCTCAATCTCTTGAAGGAGATTATCGTCACAACTCTCCCCCGAAGCCTGCGGTTCTGGAAGAAGTACGTCGTTATGTGGTGGAGTAATGGATGGAGTCGCTTCTACTTCATAAACTCTGGAGAGATCATGGGCTAAGATGTTGTCAGACTCTTGGTATAGCGGATCTCCAGGTTGAATTTCTGCAGGTAGCAAGCCCATAGTAGAAGACGTTGAGATGAGAAGTGGGCGTGCTGCAGGAGGTGTAGGGTGGTGTGGTCCGTGTTGATGGTGGACCGAGCACTTTTCAGGGGTGGAGTGAAGTGCTGAAGCTTCAGGATGAGGAAGAGTAGCTCCTTGCCAATTGTTCCGTCGTTCCTTGTAGCAGTAGTCGCTGACAGGTGTATTCTTCTCGCCTCGTTGCTGCATCACGACACCACCATCGTCGGTACCATTGGCGTCGACATGGAGGATGAAGGGCTTATCTGACGAGGTGAGAGTGGAATTAGAAGAGGGCAAAGGAGCACGATTATTATCCTGAAAGCATTTGGGAAGATCATTAAGGATTTCGGAATTAGAAAGCGCTGACTCCTTGTCAGTGCTTTCGGGAGGAGAAGCTGGGAAGGTCTCACTGTGGATGTAGGGTTCTGTGAAAGTAGAATAGTTAATCAAGACAGTGGGAGGAGTACCATTATATTGCTTCAGGAGGTTGACGTGGCACAGCTGGGTCTTCCGCCGCCTATTTGGAGTTTCTATGACGTAAGTGTTGTTGCCTCTGCACTCTTTGACGCAGTAGGGTCCTGAAAATCTGTTTTGTAAAGGTGAACCTGGGATAGGGAAATAGGCAAGGACGAAGTCTCCCGGCTTGAATTTTCTTACTTTGCTGGTCTGGTCGTAATGAGTCTTCATTCTCACCTGGGCTTTCAATGGATTATCATGGGCAAAGCGGTGGACTCTCTCTAGAATGTGCTGAAGGTTTTGAAGAAACTGGGGCACATTCTGATGCTCACTGAAGGTGGCATCTCTGAGAGAGTCTTTGAAAGCCTTAAGGGGAGTACGGCACTTACGGCCGTAGAGCATCTCATAAGGAGATACTCCTAGGGACTCATTGGGGAGACTTCTGAAAATACACATTATAAGGTCAATCTGCTTATCCCAATCCTTCGAGGTTTCACTACAAAACTTTTTCAAGAGTGCTTTGATGGTCTGATGACTACGTTCAAGAGAACCCTGTGAAGCAGGATGATAGGGGCTGGACAATACCTGTTTGATGTTGAACTCCTCCAGTGTCCTTTTGAAGAGATCACTGGTGAAGTTGGTGCCACAGTCACTTTGAATCTCCCTGGGAAATCCGTATTGAGTGAAGATCCTCAATAGATGTTTGATAACCGTAGCAGCCGTGATGTTCTTCACTGGAACTGCTATGGGAAATCTGGTGGTAGGACACAGGATGGTTAGGATGTAGGCGTTACCTGAACTGGTCCGAGGTAAAGGACCAACACAGTCTATTATGAGTCTGTGGAAAGGTTCCACAGGCACCTGTATGGGAATCAGTGGTGCTCTGGGAATGGAGACGTTCGGTTTGCCTGCCATCTGACATGTATGACACTGTTTTACGTACTGTTTGACGTTGTTTACCATACCTGGCCAGTAGTAGTCTTGACGAATCCCATGGTAAGTCTTGTTGAAGCCGTAGTGGGAGAATGCTCCGTGGGCCAGGTGTAGAATAGTGGGCCGCAGGCTGGTGGGAATCACTAGTTGTTCGATGTTGGCCCAATCGTCCTCCTCCTTCAGTTTACTGGGTCTATATCTGCGGTAGAGCAAGTCGTTCTCTAGGAAGAACCCAGGAATACTGTCGGGTTGAGTCTCAGCCTGGAAAAACAATGGTGTTAAAGTAAGATCTTCCCTCTGCAACTTACGGAACTCCAACTTGGTCAGATGCGGGGGGAGTTTCTGAGGGTCTTGAGGGACAGCGGTAGCAGTAGAGTCAGCTGGCTGTGGACGTGCGGCTTGTGCACGGGTGGTCACGAGAACCGGAGGAGAAACTTCATCACTCTCTTGAACCTCTGCTGGAACATACTCAAGAATAGGATTTATTGGCACAGAGTTACACACCTGGGGTTTGTCCATGACGATCAGGTTGGTCGGTTGCAGGTCTTCTGCCAAGTCGTTGCCTAGGAGAAGTTGCACTCCAGGCATGGGAAAAGGCTTTTCCCTGACGGCGACTTGGACTTCCCCGTTCACGTAGGGACAATCCAGGTGGACTCTGGCGAGAGGGTATGGAGTGGTAGCAGTGAGGTCAGTGATGAAGACTGTTTCCCCGGTGTAGACTATGTTGGGCACAGCCGACTTCAAGATGATCGATTGTAGAGCCGCTGTGTCCCTCAAGATCTTCAATTTGAAACGTCCCTCCGGATTTGAACCGTTGGCAGAGACAGTTCCAGTATACAGGTGGTTACTGAAAAGAGAAAGATCATTAACATCAACACCAACATTCATCACAGGCTTACCGGACTTAGGAGGAGTTGGTTTGGGTCTTTGTTGGTCAGTGGTTCCCTTGTATTGAGACTTACCACACTTGTCTATGGTATGTCCATAGAGTCTACAATACTTGCAGTACAGTTGTGAACCAGCTTGATCGGGGCTCACCTTCTCGTAACTGTACCACGACTTCTTACTGGAGGATGGTTCAGGTGTCAGCCGGTGGATGAGGCTGTAAGTGTCAGCCGACTTAGCACACTTCAGGTAGTCGGTTTCTTCTTTATCTGCTAAGTAGAGGCGGACAGGAGGTGGCACACGTCTCAAGAATTCTTCAACAAGCATCAGGTTGACGAGTTCTGTAAAAGTAGAGACATGTGCTGCTTCCAGCCATTTCATGAAATACCTCCGTTTCGTGTTAGCAAACTCAAGGAAGGTAGTGGTACTTGCCTTCAGGTGGTCACGGAATTTCCTTCTATAACTTTCAGTAGAGAGGAGGTAGGCGTCCAACACTGCTTGTTTCAGAGTGTGGTAGTCATTCTCAGACGCCAAAGTACTGAGTGTGACTGCAGCTCTACCTGTAAGATGGACTCTGAGAAGTGTGGCCCATTGGTCGACAGGCCAACTGAGTTGATTAGCAAGGGTTTCAAAGGTGGTGAAAAACACATCAACTTCTGCTTCTACAAAGGATGGCATTAACTTACTTGCATGTGATATATTAAAACTGACGGGAAGATTGGCAGTAGCTTGCTGGCGTTGAGTGAAGTGGGAAGTTTCCAAGGCGATTTCACGTTGACGACACTCTAGAGCCAGAGTTGCTTGTTGCTTGTCATGTTCGCGTTGTATCTCCAACTCGCGTCGTTTGGTTTCAAGCTGTACTCGTTCCCGCTCCTGGAGTAGTGCAACCTCACGTTCTTGGAGGGCGAGTCCTCGTTCGTGTTCTTCTCTCCTCAAAGCAGCTTCGCGTTCTCTGAGGGTGATTTCTCGTTCTTGTTCTTCCCTCCGTATGGCAGCCGCTCGTTCTTGTTGTTCGCGGGCTTCCCTTTGCTGCTCACGTTCAATCTTAGCCAGCTCTAGTTTAAGTTTCATCGTTGCCAAGTCAGTTTTATCTGCAATATAGTAAGTTTCATGAGTTTCAGAGTCTATCTTACCTTGCTCTAAATAGTAATCCAGCAACAGGTTGTGTAGGTCATTTTTGTTGGCTTGGTAGGGAACTTCTAGTTGATACTCATGTGCAAGAGTTTGTAATTCAGTCCTCTTGGCACGACTTAAAGTCCCTATTTCACCTGCTGGATTTGCACGGAAAGTTTGGAGACGAAACATGGTGAAATTAGCAAATAAAGGTACACGAATATTCAATAGTGAATGTCAGAAACAGGACAACGTGGCAACTGGTACCTATCCTGTGTGATCTTTAACAATTAAAGTTAAGTAAAAAGATGTTAAATGATTAAATTAAATCAAGGGCGCAGGAAATCTTGTACCCGGTACTCATGTAAGAGAATAAGGGCAAGAAAATCCTACTAACAAGTGAAACAGAGTTTCGAAAACAAATGAAACAGTTAAATGCTTCAAAAGTAAAATTGGTAGTCCAAGGATGTAGGCATACCTTGCCAAGTCTCTATAGGACATAAAGCAAGTTTTTCCCACTGAATTTAATATGATACTTACAGAATTAGCGAACTTTTGTGCTCTGAAAAAATAAGCTAATTCCCTACCGTTGTATGTATCATCATCTCTGACTGACGTGTAGGGGTGCGAGGTGTCAACTTGTGACGAGAACTGCTGCTGAGGTCCCAATTCAGCAACTAAAGTTCGAGCTAGAGGAACTATGGCCCTCTTTGTCCTCCTACAGTCAGATTGCAGAAGATTGGGTACTCTTGACCCGGGGCAGACCACAGTACCAGGGTACCAATATGATGATCTGTCAGAATGAGAAATATTCAAGGGACATAGATGGTAAACACGAGTAATAACACGGAGGGAGAGATGACCAATTAAGAGTATGACTGCGGCCTACAGTCACCACGTAATCCAAAGTTGTCTCACCTTCACTATATGTTACTCTCGTAATGCACAATACACCGCACCTTATAAAAAATGAAATTGAATGAAAAATAGTAAAGCTACGTTAACAAAGTTAAATACGCTTACCATAAATTACCACTTGGCACCAGTACCCGAGTGAAGCTCCTAGGACAGGCCCCCATATAACTTGTGACGGTAACGCGTTGGTGTTCGGCTGTTTAAGGCTAGGGGTATGGCCTCGTCACATAGTTATAAAAAAAAAATAGAAAAAACTGGAACTTCGTCTGTGGTAAGGTAAGGAGAAGACACACAAAACACAAGTAAACTTTAACAATGAAATTTTAATTACGTTAAATAAATCAAAACATGAATAAAATGCACAAACAAATTCTTATAATAAAATCAATCAAAATAATAAGAATAATTAGATGACACAATGAAAAGTTACGTTAAGGCAAAATAACAAGAAGTGCAATACAAAGTAAAATGGGAGGTGCTGGAATATTGGCTTAAAGCCACCACCTCTCTCAGTACACGCTAGAGTCTAGCTGGGAGGAGTGGTGACCACGAGAGCACTGAACATTCTGAAGTCCGAGGTTGGGGCGACCCCAGACATCAAGTGGTATGGGGGGGCGAGTGCAGGTGCAGCCAGACCGGCGACCAATCAGCGGAGCCGGTAGCGATCAACATGTAGTTTGGTGGTTTGGGTCCGAACAGGTGGCTGGCTGCATACGTTTTGCTCACCCTGGCAAGCCTTGCTGGTGTTGTTGCCATTGTTGGACATGTCTTCCATAGTCGTTTTATATAATTTCGACGACGTAATTATGGAGGGAAGAGCAGGCTCAATCTCTTGAAGGAGATTATCGTCACACTGGTCATAATTTTTGACCTGAATTGTACCTGGACATAACCCTTGGCCAGTACTCTACCTGGACATAACCCTTGGCCAGTACTCTACCTGGACATAACCCTTGGCCAGTACTCTACCTGGACATAACCCTTGGCCAGTACTCTACCTGGACATAACCCTTGGCCAGTACTCTACCTGGACATAACCCTTGGCCAGTACTCTACCTGGACATAACTCTTGGCCAGTACTCTACCTGGACATAACCCTTGGCCAGTACTCTACCTGGACATAACTCTTGGCCAGTACTCTACCTGGACATAACCCTTGGCCAGTATTCTACCTGGACATAACCCTTGGCCAGTACTCTACCTGGACATAACCCTTGGCCAGTACTCTACCTGGACATAACTCTTGGCCAGTACTCTACCTGGACATAACCCTTGGCCAGTACTCTACCTGGACATAACCCTTGGCCAGTACTCTACCTGGACATAACCCTTGGCCAGTACTCTACCTGGACATAACCCTTGGCCAGTACTCTACCTGGACATAACCCTTGGCCCGTACTCTACCTGGACATAACCCTTGGCCAGTACTCTACCTGGACATAACCCTTGGCCCGTACTCTACCTGGACATAACCCTTGGCCAGTACTCTACCTGGACATAACCCTTGGTCAGTACTCTACCTGGACATAACCCTTGGCCAGTACTCTACCTGGACATAACCCTTGGCCAGTACTCTACCTGGACATAACCCTTGGCCAGTACTCTACCTGGACATAACCCTTGGCCAGTACTCTACCTGGACATAACCCTTGGCCCGTACTCTACCTGGACATAACCCTTGGCCAGTACTCTACCTGGACATAACCCTTGGCCCGTACTCTACCTGGACATAACCCTTGGTCAGTACTCTACCTGGACATAACCCTTGGCCCGTACTCTACCTGGACATAACCCTTGGCCCGTACTCTACCTGGACATAACCCTTGGCCAGTACTCTACCTGGACATAACCCTTGGCCAGTACTCTACCTGGACATAACCCTTGGCCAGTACTCTACCTGGACATAACCCTTGGCCAGTACTCTACCTGGACATAACCCTTGGCCCGTGTTGCACCAGTTCACATACCTGGGACTCAGAATATTATACACGGCCGACCTGCGCGGCTCGCCATCAATTCTGACAACTCCCAGATTGATCTCTGGTATATTGCTTCTCCCCTGACTGTCTCACCCGGGACACGGCGGCCTGGGTAAAGGTGAGAGAGAGAGAGAGAGAGAGAGAGAGAGAGAGAGAGAGAGAGAGAGAGAGAGAGAGAGAGAGAGAGAGAGAGAGAGAGAGAGAGAGAGAGAGAGAGAGAGAGAGAGAGAGATGCTTCACCTTATGACGAACACATAACTTGATACCCTTACGAAGCCCAAGGAATGCGAGGCTTCCTAATAAGTATCACCTTTCAACAACATTCCATTAGTTTCAACATTCCATTCCATTAGTTAGCCAACAACAAACAAAAAAGTTTTCTTAATCAACTAGTGATAACCAAATGATTAAAACGTTGATTGATCATGATCGTTGAAATGATGACGTTGATTGCAGAACAGTTGCTAACGCTCAACAAGTATTTGTCTTCAATGACCATGAGAGAGTAATGTGGGTAACGAAGCAGTCTTTAATATACAAAAAAAGGCTTTTATAACTTTTCCCATCAAAGAATTCTTTCACAAGTAACGTGTATTGTCTTAAAGTTTAACGAGAGCGGTAAGTGAGATGGCGGGAAAGTTGTCTATTAGGCTGTAAACTATGGAGAGCCTCTACAGGAGTGACATCACAACAAGAAAGGATAACTTATGGAGATATACAAATGTTCTATATTAATAATTAATAAATTATTTACTGTGCTGTTCAACATAAAAAATCACTTCACAACTTACGGATCTCACTTTGCAAGCGGACTTTTGCAACTTGCTAAATTACCTAATAAATATTAGAGGAAAATAAAAAAAGGAATTTTTCAGGTTTACAAGTCTATTGCAGCAGACTTATAGCCACTAGGCTTGGGTGAGACGCTGCAATGTGCCTACTGAACCATGCAAGGGGTGAAGATGTCAGTAGGCCTACGCCCAGTCGAGGCAGAAACGTGGCAACAGGCAATAGGCACAGGACCTATTGTTCTAGGGGAGGCCAGAACCCCTCAGTATAGGTAATGGAACAAGCAACGTAAGAACACCGTAAAAGGCCTACTGGCCTTAGTTAGGCCCAGAGGCTGAAGTAGGTCTATTGGTCTGAAGGCTTAATCACCTATTCGAGACAAGTCCTACAGATAAACATTGTTATTTTGGATCTTTAAATAGTATTTTTAAAACTTACTAAGTTCCTTATATTTTGGAATTACCTTAATTTCACAAGTAAACATCAAGTTTAAAAGTTTTAAATTCAAATTAAGAATTTCGAACTATTAAATATTTACCCCAGAAATTAAGGCCAATTGCAAAATGTCATTATTGACTCTTTGATTACTAATATTGGTGGACAGTTCACTTGTGTTTATCGTAAACCCACAGTCACTAAACCTGGCACAGTCACGCTCTTGTTCTAAACTGTTTATGTTAATACCTTGTTGTTGTTGTTGTTGTTGCTTTAGATTCAGCTACCCGGGAGTAAAGCCCCCTCACCCTAACATTCAGCACGGGCTATGGTGAACCCGTAGTGGACTTTTTCTTTTAATCCTCTCATTAATACCAAGTTTTCTGGTGTATACATTACTTAAAATTTCATAACATATAATATTCGTAATGAAATTCAATACAATTTAATAAACCTTTTCCCCCAACATGAAATGTGGTTTGTGTTTAACAATACAATCAGAAGTGGTGATCGCAGCTACTGTATACCCATAGTATACCCAAAATATTCCCAGATTATACCTGGAGTATACCTGTAGCGTGTTCTGGGAGTTCTTATTCTCCCCAAGTAAGGCCTTGGGGGGATATAGGTGTTTCTTTTGGTAATTTGATCTAGAAGGCTGTTGTTGTTTGGAGTGGCCTGCACAACCACCCATTTGTTATACCAAATGTTGTACTGGAAGAGCACATCCACTACAGCCTGGTTGACCTCCTCTAAACTTCCTACAGGAACTTATCTGAAGGTTTTGTGAACAAAGCCGCATTAACTCGGGCAACAGTTTATATATTTGGTGAGAGAATATTGAAGATCCGTGGACCTCTGATACTCATATATCAGAGATATACTATATCTGATACATTGTGTCTATCAGAGATACACACAGAAATATACAATCTCTGATTGTGTCTATCGCATTTTCACTGGTCATTGGGTCTATCGGCTTTTCCGGTCGTATCTTCCGTTCCAGATTTCGCTCCAGGCCGTATTTAAGTAACATTAAACATTTCCAACATGTTAAGGTCTGGTTAAAAGAGACACTCATCTATTCCAAATGCGAATCTATCTTTACATTTATTGGCTAATCGTTATTTCCAAGCCAGAACAATTTCAAATATTTCCATGGGTTCGAATCCTCTTAGATGTCCTAGCGTTACAGTAATATCTGAACTTAAGGACCGTTTAAGCATTGCTCACAAATGTGCTAAGAGCGACCCTAGCATGTTCAGAGATTTGATAAAAAATAACTGGGTCCAGAAAGCGCCACGAGTGTCGCCGGGTGTTGGTTGGTGACGGTAAACATAGCTTCCATGACCAATATTTACAGACGATCGCTGGTGCAATGATGTTAGTACCATTGCTGCTGGTGGGGAGAACTCACACAGCCTGGGTTCGAATCCTGTGAGGGGTCTTTAAATCATAGTGATATCTATGCTTGGGGAACCATTCAGGCTTTATTCATAAATAGAGTAGGGGGGGGGGAGATCCGGCGTTGCCCGGGGGTCTGTCTGTCTCTTATCTGTTCTTCTATCTATCCATCCATCTATCTATCTATCTATCCAACTATTTCTCCATCCATTCACCAATCCATCTGTTTATCCATGTGCATGCCCATCTGTCTGTCCATTTGTATAACTATACAATATCTTTCTATCCATCCATTGATCTTTTTATCCAACTTTCTATCCATCTATTTATTCATCTATCTATTCACCTATCCATCCATCAATCTATCCATCTCTCCATCTATTTATCCACCTGCTCATCTTTCTTTCTATACATCTATCCATCCATATCTCTACCAATCTATTCATCTATCCAGTAGTGTAAAAGGAGACAAATGGGGAATTAATTTTCAGAAACGGTTGGGCACTTCCATGCCGACTCGGGTCCTGGGGGCGGAATCGACCAAAAACTTATTGTAAGCGGTTGGGTTAGGGCACAGCCGAGAATATTGGACTGCATATTGAAAATGCGCCTTAAATTGGCAGTGTATGGAATAGGCGAAATTTGGGGGGAAAATTGGGCATTGGCCTTGCTGTAATACGTAAAATCGGGTAAATTTGGTAGAAAATGTCTTAAATTTGGATAAATTGGGGCAAATTAGGTAGAAATTGTCTTAAATTGTGATACATTTGGTTAAATTTGGTCTTAGCCATGTTAGGGTTGGGTCTGGTTTTAGGTAGGATTGATGAATATAAACGCATCTGTATATTGGAAATGGCTCGTCGGACACTGCACTATCACTATGAAATGGTCTATGGGAATGGAGTATGACATCGACCACTGGGTATTGGATACTGGAAATACACATAAAAGTTATATGGAATGGGTGAAACTTGGACAAACTGGGGCTTTGGCTGTGCTATGATAAGGTGAACTATGGTAAAATTTGGTGGAAATTGGATAAAATTGTGGCAAATTAGGTGGAAATTATCTTAAATTGGGAAAAAAATTTCGTTAAATTTGGCCTTAGCCATATTGGGTTAGGTCTGCTTTCGGTAGATTTGATGATATATAAATACATCTGGAACATGGAAATGGCTGGCTGAACACTGCACTATTACTATGAAATGGTCTTTGGGATTAGGCTATGACATTGGGGGCGACCGGATATTGAAGATGCACATTAAATTTAATTGGGATAGGTGAAACTTGGTCAAATTGGGGCTTTTGTGGGAACCGACCTGTGAGATTTATATTTATTTAATTTATATGAATATATATATAAAATTTATATTTACGTTAATTTATATACTTCGATAGCAATTTGTATAATGATAAGTGGACTGTATTTCTGCAATAATCTCGTAATCTCACAAATCGATCCTCTACACATTAGGGGGGTTTATTAAATTTATATATGCAGCCAATCTAACTACAGTAATAGACTACATACATTGAAGAGGTTCCTTATCTTATAGTACAGCAGGTTAGTCCACCAGGTATAACTAGGGTGTAGACACCAAATTATCCTCTTTGAGGTAGCTTCCATCACCCAGGTAACTGATGTACAAAGCCTTGCTTCCTCGTCTTGACCTGTCAAAAGGGCACTAGCTGAGAAGCCAGAAACCTAGTATATGACAGGTATTTCAGAGAAACATTGTACATGGAACAATAAAGACCTGGATAATTACCTTTAGTTTGAGGCTTCCACGTGCTCTAACCGGGGCGGGTCACCCTATATAATGACATTAATGGCCATAAATGAAAGATACATGGGTTTCGGAAAGAACACTTAACTTGATTTGTAGACAGCGTGTTGATAATGGTACACTTCTGGTTTCCATAACACTACGTCCAAGTAAAATTAACAGGAGCCGTATTTGCTCCTGTGAGCCTCTGGTCTAGTATAAACAATGGCTGTTTAACACTCCATACTATTGACGTTACTGGCCAACATTGTCCAGATATGATAGGAGCCGAATTTGCTCCACACGTCTCGGAGGTGACACAACAATGGCTGCCCTCCTTCCTCACAGACGCCTGGCTTACATTGTCCACATGTCAGAAAGTGATAGAAGGGTCACATTTACTCTACTTTAATATTGATAATTAAGTTAATTTATATGAGATGTTTTATGATGGTAAAGTCCAAAGACTAATGTATTTAAGAATAATTCCCAGCAGAATAGCTGGTGAATTATAATAGTATGTGGTGATGATATCCCGTTTTCTATAGAAGGTAATTCCACTACAAGTTACGTTTTCTATGGGTAACTTGTTTATACAATACAGCTATTATCTGTATGATTATTAAATGGTGTCGGATTTTCCGACATAATTCCCCAGGGGGCTGCTCACGGGTCGAAGTCCTATTTAGAACAGACGAACACCGATACTCCTCCTTCGAATTATTAGATTAATTTGATGTTAGTAGTTAGTAATCACACATTTGTGCGTCTGTTCGTACAGGACGGATGTCCCGTACTAGAGTTGTAGGGGTTAGAAGTCTAATGCGATTTCATTTCCCTGTCAACTCTTGAAAGGCTAATATTCAAGCCTTATTACATATTATTTAACCCAGAAGACTGAATGTGATCAAGTACTACAGTCAAGTATGATTCAGGGACTGCAGTGAGATCAGTGACATTAGATATAACTTGAGGTTTCTTCAGGTAACTGGTCACTGATATATAAACACTGAGGCCCATGGAATACATCTTGATTAAATAATAAATGTATCAAATCAGTCATCAGATTTATTGGGGTTTAATTTAGTTAATTGATTCAGAAGATTGAATAGCTCATCATTAAAGTAAAGTATGGTTCTGAGACTGCAGTGGGTTCAGTGACATTGGTCGCAGTGACTTGTAGCTGTTTTAGGCTACTGTTCACTGATTTGCCACTGAGGCCTCATGAACTCATCTTCAGCTTCAAATGATGATACTAACATCAACCTCTGTTGGTATAGTCAGCTGTAATCTCCTTAGTATAATGCTACTGGAGAAATATAATCAGCTGACAAATTTAGATTTCTACTGGTATTGTTTATCTGCAGGCATAGGTCTCCTCAGGCTTGATACTGGGCCTGAGAGTAATTTACCTCCTGCAGACTTTAACATGGTTATGCCCTGATATTTAGTAGGGCTACCGATGAATCGATGGTAGTAGTCTGTCCCCACAAGGACAGCCATTTGGCATTTGATTTGCTCAAATTTACCTGCAGCTGCTTGATAATAGCTTTCCAGGTCAGCATAATCAACTTGAGATTGTTGTGACAAATCTTCACATTTCTTGATCTGTCTTGTTAAGTGGCCTTTAAGACCTGCAAGGGTTCTTTTCATTCTCCCTGCATTATCCATACTGGCTCGTTGGTGAAGCCTTGTGGGACTTGTACTTGGGCTGCTCATAATACTGAACAAGCTCTAATGATAGCCTAGGATAAATTCTGCACTCGCTAGGCAATAATCCTACCTCTATTAGAGGTTAGCACTTAAAATTAATACACATTATATATATACAATCATACACACTAATGATTTGAGTGATAAACCAGTGTCACCGGAAATACCTTTAGGTTAGCTCTTCTATATCACCCTAGGATGGTAGAGACACTAATTAATCACTCAAAGGTGTAATGATCATAAGTAAATTATTATATATACAACTCAATTCGAGTTGGTAAAAATTACACCCAAAATAGGGTCTGGACCATTCATTAATGGTGTTAGGTTGTTCAATATAGTACAACTGACTATGGTAATAATGGGACTAGGATGAGCAATAATAGTTCAACTAGTCATATCCTACCCTGTTGTGGGTTGGCAATTAGTAATTATTATATTGTGAACACTAGTGCAATATATATTAAATAATTCTCTATTTTGGAGAAATAATATACACAATTATTGTTAATAGCCTCTTAATTAGCCTCTATGAAACTTCTAATATTATCAAGAAGTATTAAATATTATTAGTGACCTCGCGAAATAAACTCCACAAAATTCGTAGATAATCTCTCGCGAAATGTAACACCACGAAATCCGTGAACAATCTTGCGAGGACACAGCCACTAATTTGGCTGGCTTCTATATTAGCGCTGTCATTTCACAGAATAACACTCCACCAAATCTGTGGGTGTGCATGAAACCGCTGACTAAGGCTGATCTGAACTGAGCGGGGCTCGTGAACTCCCTCGAGGCTACGCTTCCGTCTTTGACTGGCTGGCCTTTGTTTAAATAACACTGCACTAGTATATTTAATGAATCCACTGGTTAACTGGTTCATCCTGTACTAAGATGACCAAATGTGGGTTCAAAGGATCAAATAATCCGTCATCCGGTTCGAAGATGACCAAATAATGTGGGAACCGACCTGTGAGATTTATATTTATTTAATTTATATGAATATATATAGAATTTATATTTACGTTAATTTATATACTTCGATAGCAATTTGTATAATGATAAGTGGACTGTATTTCTGCAATAATCTCGTAATCTCACAAATCGATCCTCTACACATTAGGGGGGTTTATTAAATTTATATATGCAGCCAATCTAACTACAGTAATAGACTACATACATTGAAGAGGTTCCTTATCTTATAGTACAGCAGGTTAGTCCACCAGGTATAACTAGGGTGTAGACACCAAATTATCCTCTTTGAGGTAGCTTCCATCACCCAGGTAACTGATGTACAAAGCCTTGCTTCCTCGTCTTGACCTGTCAAAAGGGCACTAGCTGAGAAGCCAGAAACCTAGTATATGACAGGTATTTCAGAGAAACATTGTACATGGAACAATAAAGACCTGGCTTAATTACCTTTAGTTTGAGGCTTCCACGTGCTCTAACCGGGGCGGTCACCCTATATAATGACATTAATGGCCATAAATGAAAGATACATGGGTTTCGGAAAGAACACTTAACTTGATTTGTAGACAGCGTGTTGATAATGGTACACTTCTGGTTTCCATAACACTACGTCCAAGTAAAATTAACAGGAGCCGTATTTGCTCCTGTGAGCCTCTGGTCTAGTATAAACAATGGCTGTTTAACACTCCATACTATTGACGTTACTGGCCGACATTGTCCAGATATGATAGGAGCCGAATTTGCTCCACACGTCTCGGAGGTGACACAACAATGGCTGCCCTCCTTCCTCACAGACGCCTGGCTTACATTGTCCACATGTCAGAAAGTGATAGAAGGGTCACATTTACTCTACTTTAATATTGATAATTAAGTTAATTTATATGAGATGTTTTATGATGGTAAAGTCCAAAGACTAATGTATTTAAGAATAATTCCCAGCAGAATAGCTGGTGAATTATAATAGTATGTGGTGATGATATCCCGTTTTCTATAGACGGTAATTCCACTACAAGTTACGTTTTCTATGGGTAACTTGTTTATACAATACAGCTATTATCTGTATGATTATTAAATGGTGTCGGATTTTCCGACATAATTCCCCAGGGGGCTGCTCACGGGTCGAAGTCCTATTTAGAACAGACGAACACCGATACTCCTCCTTCGAATTATTAGATTAATTTGATGTTAGTAGTTAGTAATCACACATTTGTGCGTCTGTTCGTACAGGACGGATGTCCCGTACTAGAGTTGTAGGGGTTAGAAGTCTAATGCGATTTCATTTCCCTGTCAACTCTTGAAAGGCTAATATTCAAGCCTTATTACATATTATTTAACCCAGAAGACTGAATGTGATCAAGTACTACAGTCAAGTATGATTCAGGGACTGCAGTGAGATCAGTGACATTAGATATAACTTGAGGTTTCTTCAGGTAACTGGTCACTGATATATAAACACTGAGGCCCATGGAATACATCTTGATTAAATAATAAATGTATCAAATCAGTCATCAGATTTATTGGGGTTTAATTTAGTTAATTGATTCAGAAGATTGAATAGCTCATCATTAAAGTAAAGTATGGTTCTGAGACTGCAGTGGGTTCAGTGACATTGGTCGCAGTGACTTGTAGCTGTTTTAGGCTACTGTTCACTGATTTGCCACTGAGGCCTCATGAACTCATCTTCAGCTTCAAATGATGATACTAACATCAACCTCTGTTGGTATAGTCAGCTGTAATCTCCTTAGTATAATGCTACTGGAGAAATATAATCAGCTGACAAATTTAGATTTCTACTGGTATTGTTTATCTGCAGGCATAGGTCTCCTCAGGCTTGATACTGGGCCTGAGAGTAATTTACCTCCTGCAGACTTTAACATGGTTATGCCCTGATATTTAGTAGGGCTACCGATGAATCGATGGTAGTAGTCTGTCCCCACAAGGACAGCCATTTGGCATTTGATTTGCTCAAATTTACCTGCAGCTGCTTGATAATAGCTTTCCAGGTCAGCATAATCAACTTGAGATTGTTGTGACAAATCTTCACATTTCTTGATCTGTCTTGTTAAGTGGCCTTTAAGACCTGCAAGGGTTCTTTTCATTCTCCCTGCATTATCCATACTGGCTCGTTGGTGAAGCCTTGTGGGACTTGTACTTGGGCTGCTCATAATACTGAACAAGCTCTAATGATAGCCTAGGGTAAATTCTGCACTCGCTAGGCAATAATCCTACCTCTATTAGAGGTTAGCACTTAAAATTAATGCACATTATATATATACAATCATACACACTAATGATTTGAGTGATAAACCAGTGTCACCGGAAATACCTTTAGGTTAACTCTTCTATATCACCCTAGGATGGTAGAGACACTAATTAATCACTCAAAGGTGTAATGATCATAAGTAAATTATTATATATACAACTCAATTCGAGTTGGTAAAAATTACACCCAAAATAGGGTCTGGACCATTCATTAATGGTGTTAGGTTGTTCAATATAGTACAACTGACTATGGTAATAATGGGACTAGGATGAGCAATAATAGTTCAACTAGTCATATCCTACCCTGTTGTGGGTTGGCAATTAGTAATTATTATATTGTGAACACTAGTGCAATATATATTAAATAATTCTCTATTTTGGAGAAATAATATACACAATTATTGTTAATAGCCTCTTAATTAGCCTCTATGAAACTTCTAATATTATCAAGAAGTATTAAATATTATTAGTGACCTCGCGAAATAAACTCCACAAAATTCGTAGATAATCTCTCGCGAAATGTAACACCACGAAATCCGTGAACAATCTTGCGAGGACACAGCCACTAATTTGGCTGGCTTCTATATTAGCGCTGTCATTTCACAGAATAACACTCCACCAAATCTGTGGGTGTGCATGAAACCGCTGACTAAGGCTGATCTGAACTGAGCGGGGCTCGTGAACTCCCTCGAGGCTACGCTTCCGTCTTTGACTGGCTGGCCTTTGTTTAAATAACACTGCACTAGTATATTTAATGAATCCACTGGTTAACTGGTTCATCCTGTACTAAGATGACCAAATGTGGGTTCAAAGGATCAAATAATCCGTCATCCGGTTCGAAGATGACCAAATAATGTGGGAACCGACCTGTGAGATTTATATTTATTTAATTTATATGAATATATATAGAATTTATATTTACGTTAATTTATATACTTCGATAGCAATTTGTATAATGATAAGTGGACTGTATTTCTGCAATAATCTCGTAATCTCACAAATCGATCCTCTACACATTAGGGGGGTTTATTAAATTTATATATGCAGCCAATCTAACTACAGTAATAGACTACATACATTGAAGAGGTTCCTTATCTTATAGTACAGCAGGTTAGTCCACCAGGTATAACTAGGGTGTAGACACCAAATTATCCTCTTTGAGGTAGCTTCCATCACCCAGGTAACTGATGTACAAAGCCTTGCTTCCTCGTCTTGACCTGTCAAAAGGGCACTAGCTGAGAAGCCAGAAACCTAGTATATGACAGGTATTTCAGAGAAACATTGTACATGGAACAATAAAGACCTGGCTTAATTACCTTTAGTTTGAGGCTTCCACGTGCTCTAACCGGGGCGGTCACCCTATATAATGACATTAATGGCCATAAATGAAAGATACATGGGTTTCGGAAAGAACACTTAACTTGATTTGTAGACAGCGTGTTGATAATGGTACACTTCTGGTTTCCATAACACTACGTCCAAGTAAAATTAACAGGAGCCGTATTTGCTCCTGTGAGCCTCTGGTCTAGTATAAACAATGGCTGTTTAACACTCCATACTATTGACGTTACTGGCCGACATTGTCCAGATATGATAGGAGCCGAATTTGCTCCACACGTCTCGGAGGTGACACAACAATGGCTGCCCTCCTTCCTCACAGACGCCTGGCTTACATTGTCCACATGTCAGAAAGTGATAGAAGGGTCACATTTACTCTACTTTAATATTGATAATTAAGTTAATTTATATGAGATGTTTTATGATGGTAAAGTCCAAAGACTAATGTATTTAAGAATAATTCCCAGCAGAATAGCTGGTGAATTATAATAGTATGTGGTGATGATATCCCGTTTTCTATAGACGGTAATTCCACTACAAGTTACGTTTTCTATGGGTAACTTGTTTATACAATACAGCTATTATCTGTATGATTATTAAATGGTGTCGGATTTTCCGACATAATTCCCCAGGGGGCTGCTCACGGGTCGAAGTCCTATTTAGAACAGACGAACACCGATACTCCTCCTTCGAATTATTAGATTAATTTGATGTTAGTAGTTAGTAATCACACATTTGTGCGTCTGTTCGTACAGGACGGATGTCCCGTACTAGAGTTGTAGGGGTTAGAAGTCTAATGCGATTTCATTTCCCTGTCAACTCTTGAAAGGCTAATATTCAAGCCTTATTACATATTATTTAACCCAGAAGACTGAATGTGATCAAGTACTACAGTCAAGTATGATTCAGGGACTGCAGTGAGATCAGTGACATTAGATATAACTTGAGGTTTCTTCAGGTAACTGGTCACTGATATATAAACACTGAGGCCCATGGAATACATCTTGATTAAATAATAAATGTATCAAATCAGTCATCAGATTTATTGGGGTTTAATTTAGTTAATTGATTCAGAAGATTGAATAGCTCATCATTAAAGTAAAGTATGGTTCTGAGACTGCAGTGGGTTCAGTGACATTGGTCGCAGTGACTTGTAGCTGTTTTAGGCTACTGTTCACTGATTTGCCACTGAGGCCTCATGAACTCATCTTCAGCTTCAAATGATGATACTAACATCAACCTCTGTTGGTATAGTCAGCTGTAATCTCCTTAGTATAATGCTACTGGAGAAATATAATCAGCTGACAAATTTAGATTTCTACTGGTATTGTTTATCTGCAGGCATAGGTCTCCTCAGGCTTGATACTGGGCCTGAGAGTAATTTACCTCCTGCAGACTTTAACATGGTTATGCCCTGATATTTAGTAGGGCTACCGATGAATCGATGGTAGTAGTCTGTCCCCACAAGGACAGCCATTTGGCATTTGATTTGCTCAAATTTACCTGCAGCTGCTTGATAATAGCTTTCCAGGTCAGCATAATCAACTTGAGATTGTTGTGACAAATCTTCACATTTCTTGATCTGTCTTGTTAAGTGGCCTTTAAGACCTGCAAGGGTTCTTTTCATTCTCCCTGCATTATCCATACTGGCTCGTTGGTGAAGCCTTGTGGGACTTGTACTTGGGCTGCTCATAATACTGAACAAGCTCTAATGATAGCCTAGGGTAAATTCTGCACTCGCTAGGCAATAATCCTACCTCTATTAGAGGTTAGCACTTAAAATTAATGCACATTATATATATACAATCATACACACTAATGATTTGAGTGATAAACCAGTGTCACCGGAAATACCTTTAGGTTAACTCTTCTATATCACCCTAGGATGGTAGAGACACTAATTAATCACTCAAAGGTGTAATGATCATAAGTAAATTATTATATATACAACTCAATTCGAGTTGGTAAAAATTACACCCAAAATAGGGTCTGGACCATTCATTAATGGTGTTAGGTTGTTCAATATAGTACAACTGACTATGGTAATAATGGGACTAGGATGAGCAATAATAGTTCAACTAGTCATATCCTACCCTGTTGTGGGTTGGCAATTAGTAATTATTATATTGTGAACACTAGTGCAATATATATTAAATAATTCTCTATTTTGGAGAAATAATATACACAATTATTGTTAATAGCCTCTTAATTAGCCTCTATGAAACTTCTAATATTATCAAGAAGTATTAAATATTATTAGTGACCTCGCGAAATAAACTCCACAAAATTCGTAGATAATCTCTCGCGAAATGTAACACCACGAAATCCGTGAACAATCTTGCGAGGACACAGCCACTAATTTGGCTGGCTTCTATATTAGCGCTGTCATTTCACAGAATAACACTCCACCAAATCTGTGGGTGTGCATGAAACCGCTGACTAAGGCTGATCTGAACTGAGCGGGGCTCGTGAACTCCCTCGAGGCTACGCTTCCGTCTTTGACTGGCTGGCCTTTGTTTAAATAACACTGCACTAGTATATTTAATGAATCCACTGGTTAACTGGTTCATCCTGTACTAAGATGACCAAATGTGGGTTCAAAGGATCAAATAATCCGTCATCCGGTTCGAAGATGACCAAATAATGTGGGAACCGACCTGTGAGATTTATATTTATTTAATTTATATGAATATATATAGAATTTATATTTACGTTAATTTATATACTTCGATAGCAATTTGTATAATGATAAGTGGACTGTATTTCTGCAATAATCTCGTAATCTCACAAATCGATCCTCTACACATTAGGGGGGTTTATTAAATTTATATATGCAGCCAATCTAACTACAGTAATAGACTACATACATTGAAGAGGTTCCTTATCTTATAGTACAGCAGGTTAGTCCACCAGGTATAACTAGGGTGTAGACACCAAATTATCCTCTTTGAGGTAGCTTCCATCACCCAGGTAACTGATGTACAAAGCCTTGCTTCCTCGTCTTGACCTGTCAAAAGGGCACTAGCTGAGAAGCCAGAAACCTAGTATATGACAGGTATTTCAGAGAAACATTGTACATGGAACAATAAAGACCTGGCTTAATTACCTTTAGTTTGAGGCTTCCACGTGCTCTAACTGGGGCGGGTCACCCTATATAATGACATTAATGGCCATAAATGAAAGATACATGGGTTTCGGAAAGAACACTTAACTTGATTTGTAGACAGCGTGTTGATAATGGTACACTTCTGGTTTCCATAACACTACGTCCAAGTAAAATTAACAGGAGCCGTATTTGCTCCTGTGAGCCTCTGGTCTAGTATAAACAATGGCTGTTTAACACTCCATACTATTGACATTACTGGCCGACATTGTCCAGATATGATAGGAGCCGAATTTGCTCCACACGTCTCGGAGGTGACACAACAATGGCTGCCCTCCTTCCTCACAGACGCCTGGCTTACATTGTCCACATGTCAGAAAGTGATAGAAGGGTCACATTTACTCTACTTTAATATTGATAATTAAGTTAATTTATATGAGATGTTTTATGATGGTAAAGTCCAAAGACTAATGTATTTAAGAATAATTCCCAGCAGAATAGCTGGTGAATTATAATAGTATGTGGTGATGATATCCCGTTTTCTATAGACGGTAATTCAACTACAAGTTACGTTTTCTATGGGTAACTTGTTTATACAATACAGCTATTATCTGTATGATTATTAAATGGTGTCGGATTTTCCGACAGCTTTGGTTGTGCAATGAAATGGTAAACTCGGGTAAATTTAGCGGAAATTGGATTAAATTAGAATAAATTGGATCAAATTAGGTGGAAATTGGATTAAATTGGGATAAATTTGGCCTTAGCTGTGTGTTAGGTTAGGTCTGGTTTTGTAGGATTGAAGATATATAAACACATCTGGATATTTGGAAATAGCTGGATGGACACTGCGCTATTACTATGAAATGGTCTTGGGAATAGGGCGTGACATAGGGCACCTGGATATTAGATATCGAAAATGGACATTAAATTTATATGGGATAGGTGAAACTTGGTCAAATTAGGCTTTGGTTGCGCTATGAAACAGACAAACTCGGGTAAATTTAGTGGAAATTGGATTAAATTAAGATAAATTGGGGCAAAATTAGGTGGAAATTGGATTAAATTGGGATAAATTACCATAAATTAGGTGGAAATTGTCGTAAATTGGGATACATTTGGCCTTGGCTGCATTTGGATAGGACTGGTTTCCTAGGAGTGATGATATATAAGCACATCTGGATATTTGGAAATAGCTGGAAGAACAATGCATTATTACTATGAAATAGTCTTGGGAATAGGGCGTGACATGGGGCAACTGGATATTGGATATTGAAAATGCACATTAAATTTGTATGGGATAGGTGAAACTTGGGTGAAATGGGCTTTGGCTGTGATATGATTTGGCATATTTTTCCCAATATTTAATGGGGAATTGTCATTAATTGGGATGAAATTAGGTAGATGGCCACAGCACTAACACTATGAAATGGTCTTGGGAATGGGGAATATGTGGTGGCTGGATAATGGGCATTGGAAATGAACGTTATTTTTAGATGAGATAGAGAAAACTCGGGTGAATTGAGCTTTGGCTTGAACAAATCAGGCCTATTCCTGGGGTGGGGTGGGGGGGGTGGAGGGAAAGTGAAATTTAGCTTTGGTTCTTATATGATTAGTTACATTTAAATTCAGTTTTAGTTTTTTTTATAATTGGAGATAACTTTTGGTGGACTTGTCTTTAAACTGGAGTATATTTAAATAAATTTAGCTTGGGCTTTTTTTTTTTTTAAGCTTTGGGAAATTGGGCTTTTGGTTGTGCCATACACAACAAAATTTAGGTAAAATTGTCTTTAATTTGATGAAATTACCTGGAGGGGTGCAGCACTAACTCTTATGAAATGGTCTTGGGGATGTTGTATAATATGCGTTGGCTGTATATTGGGTGCTGGAAATGCATTTTAAATTTAGATGGGATAGGGAAAGTTTAGGGGGTATATTGGGCTTAGGTTGTGCTATGGCATGGCGAACCCCCTGAATATAATGTATATTTTAGCTGAAAATAAAAGGGATCTCCCACATGTAGCGGGGAAAAGGGTTCGAGAGCCGCATAATTGGTTTGGAAACTGAATCCTACATATTGTTTAGCTATGCAAGTGACAATCTCTTGAAAGCTCGTTACGCGATTGTCACTGATACATACACACACACATATATGCACCCTAAGTGATTCAACAAGAGGCTTGCAACGGTCTATGCAAGGCATTTTTACATCTATGGCAAGTCCGCAGTTGCAGGTCTCACTCCACAACCGCCTAACTGGAGAGTCATGTGCATACTTCACCTATAGTAAGCAAATATTTTGGTTACTTTGCTAAGATTCCTGGCAGCGCATCATTATGAATGAAGTACATGCGTATTTCTTGGACTCCATTGATGGTGTTATCTCTGAATTCTGCGAATTTCTTTTTCGTATTCCATTATATAATGACGCAAAGTATGCGAATAGTTAAACTTGCTCAATGAATTTGTGTTAGCTTGCTAATGTAATTGTATGGGGTTTGCATAAGTTTATTGAGAATATAATTGAATGCTAGTTTAGTTCATTTATTATGAATCCCATACCCATCTTGTGGGGCGGGTAGTGGGAAGGGTTACCACGGCGGGAAATGGACTTGGATGATCGAGGGATTGAACGCCGACCTACATGAAGTGAGGCCGTCGCTCTACCGTCCAACTCAAGAGGTTGGACTATTTATTCAAGAGTTTTTTTTTATATATATATTGAAGCAGATATTTTTCTCCCTGATTCTATGTATGACTAACGACCCAGTGCAGGTTTGGAAGGCTTTGGCAATTAAAGCACCGTAAGATTGTGAGTGTTCAAGTCTAGGGGGACTAAGCATTTTTTTTGTGTGAATGTGCAAAGCCCGTGTTTTTTGTGAAAGTTAAAAATTTAGTTTTTGTTTGTGTATAAGAGTTTAGCAATGTGTTTAAGTAAGTTTGTGCAACTGTTTTAAGTTTAGGGGGGACTAAGTATTTTGAGCGAATGTGAAAGCCCTGGGTTTATTTGTGTAAGTTGGACCAATAAAAAATTGAGTTTGTTTTTGCGAGCGATTTTGTTTAAGCATGTGCTATCATTAAAACTTGCAAAGTAATGACAGCAATGCCAAAATGAATTCATCTTCTCACTTTTTGAAAGGTGGAGGTCTAACATTTTCTAAAAGCCTTTGCGCTTGATATACCACCACTGACATAAAAAAAGATAACTGATGGATTCGACTTATAAATTTTTAGGCATGATAGCATAAAGTATTGCATAGCAACAGTAGTCGCGTTACATGAGTTATTGGGGCCCCCCACCACAATAGCTGTGAGCTATTACAGTGTTAAAATGCAATTTAATACGGAATATGAACACATCTCTAATTTATATTAAATTACTTAAAACACTAAACTATTTTCCTTCATAGCTTATTAACAAGTGTTAAAAATACAGTGTGGGGCGTCAACCCCAACACAATATGGCTGAGGCCCCACTATTTATAAATTTTTTTGTATTCTATAAAATATCGCAGCTAATGTCACTGTTTTTAATGTTTATTACAAAAGATAGACATACATTTGATGCTATTTTTCATATTAAAATCTAATTTGAGGCCCGACAAATATATCTGTAAAATCTATAAACAGGTTAGAACCATACAAATGCAAACATGCCTTAATCACCAGTACTCAACTGAATTTCACAGAAAATGGGATCTTTATTTTGGCTACCGAAAACAGAGCAAAGCCGAGGGGGGATGACTGGAATAAACAGTTTCCAACCTGACTCTTCTCGCATATAAACATGTCTTTCTTGACCTCATTTCAAATTATATAGAGTACTGAAAGCTCATTTTCCATAGCAAATATACTAAGGAACTCATTTTACGACTAGAACGCAAACTAGGACCCCCTCATTCAGATTAAAAACACGAGAATTATTGACTGAACATTTACCCACTATCAAGCACACAGGACTCTTTAAGGGGGCATATCAAAAAATATCGTTATAAATTAAAATTGTTCAATTTGCTTATAATTTTTTTTATGAAATGGTTATAGAAAGGGCTGCAACTGGTCCAAGTTTCACCATCACACCCTAAACAGAAAAGGAGAAAAAAAATACACAATGTATTATGCAACGAATGTTCAACATTCTCAAATAATCTCAGGGAACACATGTGTCAACTAAAATGTCTACTATGTGCTGTAGAAGCACAAACTCTTGTAATAATTGTAATATGTATGTTCAATATATTTATATTTAATTTTTTTTTCTTTTTTTTTTTTTATTTTTTTTTTTTTTGCCAATTTTTTTTCTCGTTTGTTATCAAGGGATTTGCATGAAACTAGCACACCTTTCTCAATGGATGCCTATCTGCAAGGGTGCCAATTATGAACGAAATCTGTCGAAGTCAAGCTCAGCTACAGGTGGCCGAACTTGGATCTTCATTTTACTCTGGAAAGTAATTTACACCTTCAAATTACTTCAGAGCTTTCATTTATTAATCAATTTACAAGCACATTACACCTTATATGTAGCGTTTGTGCTTCTACAGACTCTAGTAGACATTTTAGTCCAAAGTCTATTTGTTGATTTTATAAAAATTTATAAATATCATATATTGCATATTTTTTAGTAGGGTAACTTTGAAAAATTATATTATTGCACTAAACACTTTTTTGATAAAACTGATCACTAGAATCCTTTATTATGTGCTTACTTTAATATCTGAGTGTTATAGAAATGATTTTAGTTGACACATGTGTTCCCTGAAACTATTTGAAAATTCGTTGCATAATTCGTTGTTTATTTCTTTTCTCCTTTTCTGTTTAGGGTGTGATGATGAAACTTGGACCAGCTGCAGCCCTTTCTATAACCATTTCATAAAAAAATTTATAAGCAAATTGAACCACTTTTAATTTTACATGAAAATGCCCCCTTAAAGCTATCTTAACTTCTTTAAAACCCTAATATGACCCCTCTCACATGCAGATCCTGTTCAATGACTCGCCCTTCATGTCAGTGTACCCCACAGTATCATGCAAATTCAAGATAAGGCTTACTACACCTATATATCCAACTTGGTCTTTGTAAGGAATGTTGATCCCCCCCCCCTTGTATGCTTGACCCCACTGGGGTAATCATAGGTAGGGGGTCCCTAGCGCCGACGTCATGTCACGTGACACCCCCGCGACAAATAGGGAAAATTTCATCTGATTGGCCCATGACCCGGGATGGAAAGAGAATTTTTCTACTCGGCTCCTGATTGGTCAAACAATCGCGCCCTGTTCTCTCCGCTCACCTCTGACCATTACAGAAAATGGAGCTGTGCCAAGGGCTCCCTATACAATTCAGTCATAGCATCATTAAAGTACTCCAAATACTTCTATATTCGCTTTCAACTGTGTTTTTTTTTTGTTTTAATCTATTGAACATTCACCCTCTGATTCATTCATAAGTAGGGGGCCCCCCAAATTGATACCATAGTACTCTGGTAACACCCTGGGCCAAATCGTGAATTTTTGCTCATGCTATTAAATACTCCAAAAACGTTTATATTCCTTTCACCAGTGCATTTTTTGTTTTAATCTATTGAACATTCATCCTCTGTAACTTTCATAAGTAGGAATCCCCTTCTTGATGCCTTAGACTCATTATAAACATAAGCGACAAAAAGTGAAAAAACAGGTTAGGATAGGGCACGAGTTGTTGAGGCTCGCCCTGGGTGGTGGGCCCTGGGAACCCCTAGGGGGAACGGACCACCACCCCACCCCGCCCGCCAGCCAGCCAGGTGCGCGCCGACCGTGCCCTAACCCAACCGCTTACAATAAGTTTTAGGTCGAATCCGCCCCCAGGACCCGAGTCGGCATGGAAGTGCCCAACTGTTTCTGAAAATTAATTCCCCATTTATCTCCTTTTACACTACTCTATCCCTCCCTCTATTCATCCACCAATCCATTAACCTATCCATCAATCCATCTCTATCCACCTATCTACTTACTCATCCATGTATCAACCTAACATTTACCTACTATCTCTCTCTCTCTCTCTCTCTCTTATAACCAACATTATAGTGTGATGTGTGGATGGTCGCCTGTGGGAGCAGCTCAGTATAGTGTGAAATACTGAAACACAATAGTTACCCTTATTATTTTTATTTTTTTAAAATTCATTTTTAAATATATTTTTAAGAGGAAGGTACAGTCGATATATTTTTTTTAAGATTGTTTTCGAAAACATTTAGCTATGCAGCTGAAGGATAATGTCAAAAATTATCGTGGGGGTCTGAATGTGGCCCTGGCACGCTGTTCTCTTTTGAATTATGGCGACCCTGACCAGCCTATGGTTTATTCCGAGCCTTAAACCATTCTCTCTGCCAATTTGGATGAGGCTAACCTGGAACATTTGACCTCCAACTTTGAACAGACAGGCAGACTTACAGATATTCTCACTTAAAGTACAGATATATCTAAAATTATGATTTACAAAACAAAAGAAGGAAGTATAAGGATAATATAATGAATGAGTACGATTCCCCAGAGCTCACACTAGCCATGCCAGTCCCTCATGTGTCATGTCAGCGCCGTGTCTCGCCCCTGAACACCACCATCATGCCAGACTTATGGAGACTTGCCTTATACTTTTATGGGGTCACGTTGCATGATGCATGTTGCCACTATCTCATGCATAACCCCGAGGAGCTCATATTAAATGTACTGCATACCTGAGGTGGGTCAGGGAGGCCTCCTCCCCTCTACTGCAGTTGAGACCATGATATAATACGTCATTTTGTAATTAATGTAATTACTTCTTTTTTATTTACTTTTGCTTTGTCATGGACTATATAAGGCCAAGGTAATTGTGAACGCGTGTTCATGCCAGAATTCTTACGCTCCATTGTGAATGTTGTACAGTAATAGACCTTTGCGGTTATCAACAATGTTTACACTCGAATTGTTACTCTCGCGAGGCTTAGTATGGTTTGTGTAGGGAGGACAACCTCATAAGGTCTCCAAGAACCTATTTCTTAAACAGTGTCTCACAAGAGTCTCAGATACTGTTTAGGCCTTGTTGGCTGAGAGTTTGTGGGTTCTGTAAAAGTTAATTTGTGTTTGTAACAACAGAGTGCAATAATAATGACAAAGTCTATCCATCCCGCTATAGATTCAATTGCCTATCCATCCATCTAATCATTCATTTATCCATCCATCTACTCATCTTACTATCCATCTACCTATCTGTCTATCTATCCAGCTATGTGCATTGCATCTCTGCGTCTCTGACATTTTGTCATTGGACCTCCTCCTCCCTATATAAATTCCTCATATAAGGTCAAGTAGGTCTTTTCAATCCTACACCCCTCCCCCCTTAAAGTTAAAATTAAAATTTCAACAGTTCTTGCTAGTAAACTGCCGGGTGAGGCTTCTTCAATACAATTCTTCATTCGCAGTTATATACTTCATCACCAGATCTATGTGCGTTGGTAAAAATTAGTAGGACTACACACCAAAAATTAGTAGGCCTAGTCACCAAAAATTACTAGGCCTAGTCACCAAAAATTACTAGGCCAACTCACCAAAAATTCCTAGGCCTACACACCAAAAATTAGTAGGCCTACACACCAAAAAATTAATAGGCCTACACACCAAAAATTAGTAGGCCTACACACCAAAAATTAGTAGGCCTACACACCAAAAATTAGTAGGCCTACTCACCAGAAGCTAAAACTCCTAACAAGTCTCACTAGTTAAGTGACGAACGAGTTAGTGTTTTGGCTAGACTGTCAAGAAGCATGAAGTAGAGGACTTTGCTTAATAGTGTGCTGCTGTTCAGCTGCTGCTGTTCAACTGCTGCTCTATAGCCTTTGATAAAGCCTATAGAGGAAGGCTAATGAAGACACCTCTATATCCACCAAAACATTACCGTTGAATTGACTTTTCCTTAATAAAGACGATTAAATTCGTAATAATTCCATTATTTTACCATGATATTAAATGTTTTTTTAACACTTTCCTTGGACCAGATGATTAAATTCCTTCATAGTTATATTGTTCTCAGGTTTAATTATGAAATAGTGTAGTAAAGTAACACACAAAGGCCCAGGGAAGACAGAACATAATACAAAAATGTATTTACATAATAGATTGTTATATCACGTAACACCAAAGAAATATTTACCTACTGACTGTACACTTAATTCAGATTCAATGTTCGCGATTTTGTATCGAAATATTTAACTGTGTCTAACTTTGTTCATCTTAATGGACGCAATAACTAACACATTATTTGAATACTTAAACTCATTAACATATTAGTCAAGGGAGAAGAGCGGTCTGGCCATCAACACTCAACTTGCAAGCTTTATACAGCTTTAAACACAAAAATGGGAATCCCACCGTGACATATAATTAAATGTTACGGCCACTTTATTCTGGCATAAAATTATATTTTTATTAGCTATTTCCGTGATATGTCTTGGATATATATATATATATATATATATATATATATATATATATATATATATATATATATATATATATATGTATATATGTATATATATATATATATATATATATATATATATATATATATATATATATATATATATATATATATACTTTAATTCTGGAATGGCGTCGAGTTAAGATAAAATTGCTGTAAAATTGTCTTAGAAATGTATGACCATATTAGCAAAACTACTGAATAATATTAGCATATATATATATATATATATATATATATATATATATATATATATATATATATATATATATATATATATATATATATATATATATATATGCGAACAAGCCTGAATGGTCCCCAGGACATATGCAACTGAAAACTCACACCCCAGAAGTGACTCGAACCCATACTCCCAGAAGCAACGCAACTGGTATGTACAAGACGCCTTAATCCACTTGACCATCACGACCGGACATAATGAGGTGATAGCCGAGGCTATATGAACCACCCCACCGCCGGCACTCGGATAGTTATCTTGGGCATAGCATTTTACCAAATCACCTCATTCTTTGGGGCACACGTGAGGAACACAAATGCGAACAAGCCTGAATGGTCCCCAGGACATATGCAACTGAAAACTCACACCCCAGAAGTGACTCGAACCCATACTCCCAGAAGCAACGCAACTGGTATGTACAAGACGCCTTAATCCACTTGACCATCACGACCGGACATAATGAGGTGATAGCCGAGGCTATATGAACCACCCCACCGCCGGCACTCGGATAGTTATCTTGGGCATAGCATTTTACCAAATCACCTCATTCTTTGGGGCACACGTGAGGAACACAAATGCGAACAAGCCTGAATGGTCCCCAGGACATATGCAACTGAAAACTCACACCCCAGAAGTGACTCGAACCCATACTCCCAGAAGCAACGCAACTGGTATGTACAAGACGCCTTAATCCACTTGACCATCACGACCGGAACTAAACTGGGGACCATTCAGGCTTGTTCGCATTTGTGTTCCTCACGTGTGCCCCAAAGAATGAGGTGATTTGGTAAAATGCTATGCCCAAGATAACTATCCGAGTGCCGGCGGTGGGGTGGTTCATATAGCCTCGGCTATCACCTCATTATGTCCGGTCGTGATGGTCAAGTGGATTAAGGCGTCTTGTACATACCAGTTGCGTTGCTTCTGGGAGTATGGGTTCGAGTCACTTCTGGGGTGTGAGTTTTCAGTTGCATATGTCCTGGGGACCATTCAGGCTTGTTCGCATTTGTGTTCCTCACGTGTGCCCCAAAGAATGAGGCGATTTGGTAAAATGCTATGCCCAAGATAACTATCCGAGTGCCGGCGGTGGGGTGGTTCATATAGCCTCGGCTATCACCTCATTATGTCCGGTCGTGATGGTCAAGTGGATTAAGGCGTCTTGTACATACCAGTTGCGTTGCTTCTGGGAGTATGGGTTCGAGTCACTTCTGGGGTGTGAGTTTTCAGTTGCATATGTCCTGGGGACCATTCAGGCTTGTTCGCATTTGTGTTCCTCACGTGTGCCCCAAAGAATGAGGTGATTTGGTAAAATGCTATGCCCAAGATAACTATCCGAGTGCCGGCGGTGGGGTGGTTCATATAGCCTCGGCTATCACCTCATTATGTCCGGTCGTGATGGTCAAGTGGATTAAGGCGTCTTGTACATACCAGTTGCGTTGCTTCTGGGAGTATGGGTTCGAGTCACTTCTGGGGTGTGAGTTTTCAGTTGCATATGTCCTAGGGACCATTCAGGCTTGTTCGCATTTGTGTTCCTCACGTGTGCCCCAAAGAATGAGGTGATTTGGTAAAATGCTATGCCCAAGATAACTATCCGAGTGCCGGCGGTGGGGTGGTTCATATAGCCTCGGCTATCACCTCATTATGTCCGGTCGTGATGGTCAAGTGGATTAAGGCGTCTTGTACATACCAGTTGCGTTGCTTCTGGGAGTATGGGTTCGAGTCACTTCTGGGGTGTGAGTTTTCAGTTGCATATGTCCTGGGGACCATTCAGGCTTGTTCGCATTTGTGTTCCTCATGTGTGCCCCAAAGAATGAGGTGATTTGGTAAAATGCTATGCCCAAGATAACTATCCGAGTGCCGGCGGTGGGGTGGTTCATATAGCCTCGGCTATCACCTCATTATGTCCGGTCGTGATGGTCAAGTGGATTAAGGCGTCTTGTACATACCAGTTGCGTTGCTTCTGGGAGTATGGGTTCGAGTCACTTCTGGGGTGTGAGTTTTCAGTTGCATATGTCCTGGGGACCATTCAGGCTTGTTCGCATTTGTGTTCCTCACGTGTGCCCCAAAGAATGAGGTGATTTGGTAAAATGCTATGCCCAAAATAACTATCCGAGTGCCGGCGGTGGGGTGGTTCATATAGCCTCGGCTATCACCTCATTATGTCCGGTCGTGATGGTCAAGTGGATTAAGGCGTCTTGTACATACCAGTTGCGTTGCTTCTGGGAGTATGGGTTCGAGTCACTTCTGGGGTGTGAGTTTTCAGTTGCATATGTCCTGGGGACCATTCAGGCTTGTTCGCATTTGTGTTCCTCACGTGTGCCCCAAAGAATGAGGTGATTTGGTAAAATGCTATGCCCAAGATAACTATCCGAGTGCCGGCGGTGGGGTGGTTCATATAGCCTCGGCTATCACCTCATTACGTCCGGTCGTGATGGTCAAGTGGATTAAGGCGTCTTGTACATACCAGTTGCGTTGCTTCTGGGAGTATGGGTTCGAGTCACTTCTGGGGTGTGAGTTTTCAGTTATATATATATATATATATATATATATATATATATATATATATATATATATATATATATATATATATATATATATATATATATATATATATATATATATATATATATATGTCGTACCAAGTAGCCAGAACTCACTTCTCAGCCTACTATGCATGGCCCAATTTGCCTAATAAGCCTAGTTTTCATGAATTAATGTTTTTTCGACAACCTAACCTACCTAACCTAACCTAACCTAACGTTTTCGGCTACCTAACCTAACCTAACTTATAAAGATAGGTTAGGTTAGGTTAGGTAGGGTTGGTTAGGTTCGGTCATATATCTACGTTAATTTTAACTCCAATAAAAAAAAATTGACCACATACATAATGAAATGGGTAGCTTTATCATTTCATAAGAAAAAATTAGAGAAAATATATTAATTCAGTAAAACTTGGCTTATTAGGCAAATCGGGCCTCGCATAGTAGGCTGAGAAGTGAGTTCTGGCTACTAGGTACGACATATATATATATATATATATATATATATGTCGTACCTAGTAGCCAGAACGCACTTCTCAGCCTACTATGCAAGGCCCGATTTGCCTAATAAGCCAAGTTTTCATGAATTAATTGTTTTTCGACTACCTAACCTAACCTAACTTTTTCGGCTACCTAACCTAACCTAACCTATGAAGATAGGTTAGGTTAGGTTAGGTAGGGTTGGTTAGGTTCGGTCATATATCTACGTTAATTTTAACTCCAATAAAAAAAAATTGACCTCATACATAATGAAATGGGTAGCTTTATCATTTCATAAGAAAAAAATTAGAGAAAATATATTATTTCAGGAAAACATGGCTTATTAGGCAAATCTGGCCTTGCATAGTAGGCCGAGAAGTGCGTTCTGGCTACTAGGTACGACATATATATATATATATATATATATATATATATATATATATATATATATATATATATATATATATATATGTCGTACCTAATAGCCAGAATGCACTTCTCAGCCTACTATGCAAGGCCCAATTTGCCTAATAAGCCAAGTTTTCCTGAATTAATATATTTTCTATAATTTTTTTCTTATGAAATGATAAAGCTACCCATTTCATTATGTATGAGGTAATTTTTTTTTATTAGAGTTAAAATAAACGTAGATATATGACCGAACCTAACCAACCCTACCTAACCTAACCTAACCTATCTTTATAGGTTAGGTTAGGTTAGGTAGCCGAAAAAGTTAGGTTAGGTTAGGTTAGGTAGGTTAGGTAGTCGAAAAATAATTAGTTCATGAAAACTTGGCTTATTAGGCAAATTGGGCCTTGCATAGTAGGCTGAGAAGTGCGTTCTGGCTACTAGGTACGACATATATATATATATATATATGTCGTACCTAGTAGCCAGAACTCACTTCTCAGCCTACTATGCAAGGCCCGATTTGCCTAATAAGCCAAGTTTTCATGAAATAATGTTTTTTCGACTTCCTAACCTACCTAACCTAACCTAACCTACCTTTTTCGGCTACCTAACCTAACCTAACCTATAAAGATAAGTTAGGTTAGGTTAGGTAGGGTTGGTTAGGTTCGGTCATATATCTACGGTAATGATAACTCTAATAAAAAAAAATTGACCTCATACATAATGAAATGGGTAGCTTTATCATTTCATAAGAAAAAAATTAGAGAAAATATATTAGTTCAGGAAAACTTGGCCTATTAGGCAAATCGGCCCTTGCATAGTAGGCTGAGAAGTGCGTTCTGGCTACTAGGTACGACATATATATATATATATATATATATATATATATCGTACCTAGTAGCCAGAACGCACTTCTCGGCCTAATATGCAAGGCCCGATTTGCCTAATAAGCCAAGTTTTCCTGAATTAATATATTTTCTCTAATTTTTTTCTGATGAAATGATAAAGCTACCCATTTCATTATGTATGAGGTAAATTTTTTTTTATTTGAGTTAAAATTAACGTAGATATATGATCGAACCTAACCAACCCTACCTAACCTAACCTAACCTATCTTTATAGGTTAGGTTAGGTTAGGTAGCCGAAAAAGTTAGGTTAGGTAGTCGAAAAACAATTAATTCATGAAAACCTGGCTTATTAGGCAAATCGGGCCTTGCATAGTAGGCTGAGAAATGCGTTCTGGCTACTAGGTACGACATTATATATATATATATATATATATATATATATATATATATATATATATATATATATATATATATATATATAATATATATATATATATATATATATATATATATATATATATATTAGTATATTTTGGTAGCAGTCTTTCCTGTAGACATATATTATTAAATATGACCGAAAAAGTAAGATTAATAATTCTAACACGAATTTTCTCAATCTTTCGTACATTTCGTTTCACTGTTGGAGGTAAATCAAAAATCAATTCTCCAAAATTCATTTTTATTTCTAGTCTGACGCGACACGAGCGCGTTTCGTAAAACTTTCTACATTTTCAAAGACTTTAGTTCACAAATACACAACTGAATAGAACTTACGCATCTCCGATTTTATATCTACATTTGAGTGAGGTGGAAGGGGTGATGTGGCATTAACACAAGACAGAACAAGATGTGGTATTCATAGGGTATTAATTTCATCAACACAAGACAGAACAAGAAGTGGTATTAATAGGGTATTAAATTCATCAACACAAGACAGAACATGAAACAATGGATATTGAATAGAAGTGTTTGTAGAAAGCCTATTGGTCCATATTTCTTGATGCTTCTATATTGGAGCGGAGTCTTGAGGTGGGTAGAATATAGTTGTGCAATAATTGGCTGTTGATTGCTGGTGATGACTTCTTGATGTGTAGTGCCTCGCAAACGTCAAGCCGCCTGCTATCGCTGTATCTATCGATGATTTCTGTGTTGTTTACTAGGATTTCTCTGGCGATGGTTTGGTTGTGGGAAGAGATTATATGTTCCTTAATGGAGCCCTGTTGCTTATGCATTGTTAAACGCCTAGAAAGAGATGTTGTTGTTTCTTGCCTATATACTGGGTTTTTTGGAGCTTACAGTCCCCAAGAGGGCATTTGAAGGCATAGACGACGTTAGTCTCTTTTAAAGCGTTCTGTTTTGTGTCTGGAGAGTTTCTCATGAGTAGGCTGGCCGTTTTTCTGGTTTTATAGTAAATCGTCAGTTGTATCCTCTGATTTTTGTCTGTAGGGATAACGTTTCTATTAACAATATCTTTCAGGACCCTTTCCTCCGTTTTATGAGCTGTGGAAAAGAAGTTCCTGTAAAATAGTCTAATAGGGGGTATAGGTGTTGTGTTAGTTGTCTCTTCAGAGGTTGCATGGCTTTTCACTTTCCTTCTTATGATGTCTTCGACAAAACCATTGGAGAAGCCGTTATTGACTAGGACCTGCCTTACCCTACAGAGTTCTTCGTCGACTTGCTTCCATTCTGAGCTGTGGCTGAGAGCACGGTCGACATATGCGTTAACAACACTCCTCTTGTACCTGTCTGGGCAGTCGCTGTTGGCATTTAGGCACATTCCTATGTTCGTTTCCTTAGTGTAGACTGCAGTGTGGAAACCTCCGCCCTTTTCCATGACTGTTACATCTAGAAAGGGCAGCTTCCCATCCTTTTCCATCTCGTAAGTGAAACGCAGCACGGAACTCTGCTCAAATGCCTCCTTCAGCTCCTGCAAATGTCTGACATCAGGTACCTGTGTAAAAATGTTGTCAACATACCTGCAGTATATGGCCGGTTTCAAGTTCATGTCGACTAAGACTTTTTGCTCGATGGTACCCATGTAGAAGTTTGCAAACAGGACACCTAGGGGAGAACCCATGGCGACCCCATCTACTTGCTTATACATGTTCCCATCCGGGCTCAAGAAGGGTGCCTCTTTAGTACAAGCTTGGAGTAGTTTCCTCAGAATATTTTCTGGTATGTCAAGAGGAGTACAGGCTGGATCACGATACACTCTGTCGGCTATCATTCCGATTGTCTCGTCCACAGGTACGTTGGTAAACAGCGATTCTACGTCCAACGAGGCTCTTATCCCTGTGGCCTGTGTGCCCCGCAGTAAGTCAACAAATTCCTTTGGAGACTTCAGGCTGAAGGCGCAAGGAACATAAGGAGTCAGCAGGCCGTTGAGTCGCTTCGCCAGTCTGTACGTGGGTGTGGGTATCTGGCTAATGATTGGCCGAAGTGGGTTTCCAGGCTTGTGCGTCTTGACATTTCCATACGCATATCCAGGTTTATATTCCCGTGATCTTTGGCAGGTGGAGTCCGGATTTCTTGGCGTTCACAGTTTCGATCAGTTTGTTGACCTTTGCTTTTAATTCGGCTGTAGTGTCCTTCGTTACCCTTTGGAACTTAGTTTGGTCAGAGAGTATGATGTTCATTTTCGCCAGATATTCGTCTTTTTTAAGAATGACATATATTGGCGACTTGTCACCTCTCCTGACAACTATCTCCTTGTTCTCACGAAGGCTTTTAGCTGCCGCTTTAAGCTCGGGGGACAGTATGGTGCTTCTGTAGTTGCCTCGATTCTTTCCTCCTTCTGCAATAAGTTCTGCTTGTAAGGTATCTTTGGTAGTGACCTTCTTTTGTGTCTCGAGGTCGAATATGTCGTCCAACAGAATTTCCAACTCTACTTTCGGGGCCATCTCACTCGGTCTGGACATAACATGACAGTTTATGCCCAGATTTAGGAGAGTGACTTGGTCCTCAGTGAGGTTAATTCCTGCAAGGTTCAGGAAGCCATCTCTTGGTCGTGGAATTGCCATAGGTCCTCCATATAATGTTGTTAGTTTCTTGATAATCCTTGTTTCAGTGCTGAGGTGATGTTGGTCTGTGAGGATGTCGAGGTGTTGTTCAATGCGGGTACGGATACTATCGTCGATGTTGCTATTTCTCCACTCGTTTGTAGCATGAAGTAGTTGCATTTTGTTGTCTTTGATTTCATTCTCTGCCTTGTATATCTGATCACGAATCAGATCCTGGCGATATTTTATCGTGAAGGCTTGATTCCTTGCTGCTGGGTCGTGCGCTTTAATATTAGTATATTTTGTACGAAATGTACGAAAGATTGAGAAAATTCGTGTTAGAATTATTAATCTTACTTTTTCGGTCATATTTAATAATATATGTCTACAGGAAAGACTGCTACCAAAATATACTAATATTAAAGCGCACGACCCTTCAGCAAGGAATCAAGCCTTCACGATAAAATATCGCCAGGATCTGATTCGTGATCAGATATACAAGGCAGAGAATGAAATCAAAGACAACAAAACGCAACTACTTCATGCTACAAACGAGTGGAGAAATAGCAACATCGACGATAGTATCCGTACCCGCATTGAACAACACCTCGACATCCTCACAGACCAACATCACCTCAGCACTGAAACAAGGATTATCAAGAAACTAACAACATTATATGGAGGACCTATGGCAATTCCACGACCAAGAGATGGCTTCCTGAACCTTGCAGGAATTAACCTCACTGAGGACCAAGTCACTCTCCTAAATCTGGGCATAAACTGTCATGTTATGTCCAGACCGAGTGAGATGGCCCGGAAAGTAGAGTTGGAAATTCTGTTGGACGACATATTCGACCTCGAGACACAAAAGAAGGTCACTACCAAAGATACCTTACAAGCAGAACTTATTGCAGAAGGAGGAAAGAATCGAGGCAACTACAGAAGCACCATACTGTCCCCCGAGCTTAAAGCGGCAGCTAAAAGCCTTCGTGAGAACAAGGAGATAGTTGTCAGGAGAGGTGACAAGTCGCCAATATATGTCATTCTTAAAAAAGACGAATATCTGGCGAAAACGAACATCATACTCTCTGACCAAACTAAGTTCCAAAGGGTAACGAAGGACACTACAGCCGAATTAAAAGCAAAGGTCAACAAACTGATCGAAACTGTGAACGCCAAGAAATCCGGACTCCACCTGCCAAAGATCATTGGGGAATATAAACCTGGATATGCGAATGGAAATGTCAAGACGCACAAGCCTGGAAACCCACTTCGGCCAATCATTAGCCAGATACCCACACCCACGTACAGACTGGCGAAGCGACTCAACGGCCTGCTGACTCCTTATGTTCCTTGCGCCTTCAGCCTGAAGTCTCCAAATGAATTTGTTGACTTACTGCGGGGCACACAGGCCACAGGGATAAGAGCCTCGTTGGACGTAGAATCGCTGTTTACCAACGTACCTGTGGACGAGACAATCGGAATGATAGCCGACAGAGTGTATCGTGATCCAGCCTGTACTCCTCTTGACATACCAGAAAATATTCTGAGGAAACTACTCCAAGCTTGTACTAAAGAGGCACCCTTCTTGAGCCCGGATGGGCACATGTATAAGCAAGTAGATGGGGTCGCCATGGGTTCTCCCCTAGGTGTCCTGTTTGCAAACTTCTACATGGGTACCATCGAGCAAAAAGTCTTAGTCGACATGAACTTGAAACCGGCCATATACTGCAGGTATGTTGACAACATTTTTACACAGGTACCTGATGTCAGACATCTACAGGAGCTGAAGGAGGCATTTGAGCAGAGTTCCGTGCTGCGTTTCACTTACGAGATGGAAAAGGATGGGAAGCTGCCCTTTCTAGATGTAACAGTCATGGAAAAGGGCGGAGGTTTCCACACTGCAGTCTACACTAAGGAAACGAACATAGGAATGTGCCTAAATGCCAACAGCGACTGCCCAGACAGGTACAAGAGGAGTGTTGTTAACGCATATGTCGACCGTGCCCTCAGCCACAGCTCAGAATGGAAGCAAGTCGACGAAGAACTCTGTAGGGTAAGGCAGGTCCTAGTCAATAACGGCTTCTCCAATGGTTTCGTCGAAGACATCATAAGAAGGAAAGTGAAAAGCCATGCAACCTCTGAAGAGACAACTAACACAACACCTATACCCCCTATTAGACTATTTTACAGGAACTTCTTTTCCACAGCTCATAAAACGGAGGAAAGGGTCCTGAAAGATATTGTTAATAGAAACGTTATCCCTACAGACAAAAATCAGAGGATACAACTGACGATTTACTATAAAACCAGAAAAACGGCCAGCCTACTCATGAGAAACTCTCCAGACACAAAACAGAACGCTTTAAAAGAGACTAACGTCGTCTATGCCTTCAAATGCCCTCTTGGGGACTGTAAGCTCCAAAAAACCCAGTATATAGGCAAGACAACAACATCTCTTTCTAGGCGTTTAACGATGCATAAGCAACAGGGCTCCATTAAGGAACATATAATCTCTTCCCACAACCAAACCATCGCCAGAGAAATCCTAGTAAACAACACAGAAATCATCGATAGATACAGCGATAGCAGGCGGCTTGACGTTTGCGAGGCACTACACATCAAGAAGTCAACACCAGCAATCAACAGCCAATTATTGCACAACTATATTCTACCCACCTCAAGACTCCGCTCCAATATAGAAGCATCAAGAAATATGGACCAATAGGCTTTCTACAAACACTTCTATTCAATATCCATTGTTTCGTGTTCTGTCTTGTGTTGATGAAATTAATACCCTATTAATACCACTTCTTGTTCTGTCTTGTGTTGATGAAATTAATACCCTATGAATACCACATCTTGTTCTGTCGTGTGTTAATGCCACATCACCCCTTCCACCTCACTCAAATGTAGATATAAAATCGGAGATGCGTAAGTTCTATTCAGTTGTGTATTTGTGAACTAAAGTCTTTGAAAATGTAGAAAGTTTTACGAAACGCGCTCGTGTCGCGTCAGACTAGAAATAAAAATGAATTTTGGAGAATTGATTTTTGATTTACCTCCAACAGTGAAACGAAATGTACGAAAGATTGAGAAAATTCGTGTTAGAATTATTAATCTTACTTTTTCGGTCATATTTAATAATATATATATATATATATATATATATATATATATATATATATATATATATATATATATATATATATATATATATATATATATTATATATGCGAACAAGCCTGAATGGTCCCCAGGACAATATGCAACTGAAAACTCACACCCCAGAAGTGACTCGAACCCATACTCCCAGAAGCAACGTAACTGGTATGTACAAGACGCCTTAATCCACTTGACCATCACGACCGGACAAAATGAGGTGATAGCCGAGGCTATATGAACCACCCCACCGCCGGCACTCGGATAGTAATCTTGGGCATAGCATTTTACCAAATCACCTCATGGGTTCGAGTCACTTCTGGGGTGTGAGTTTTCAGTTGCATATTGTCCTGGGGACCATTCAGGCTTGTTCGCATTTGTGTTCCTCACGTGTGCCCCAAAGAATGAGGTGATTTGGTAAAATGCTATGCCCATGATTACTATCCGAGTGCCGGTGGTGGGGTGGTTCATATAGCCTCCGCTATCACCTCATTTTGTCCGGTCGTGATGGTCAAGTGGATTAAGGCGTCTTGTACATACCAGTTGCGTTGCTTCTGGGAGTATGGGTTCGAGTCACTTCTGGGGTGTGAGTTTTCAGTTATATATATATATATTATATATATATATATATATATATATATATATATATATATATATATATATATATATATATATATATATGTCGTACCTAGTAGCCAGAACGCACTTCTCGGTCTACTATGCAAGGCCCGATTTGCCTAATAAGCCAAGTTTTCATGAATTAATTGTTTTTCGACTACCTAACCTAACCTAACTTTTTTGGCTACCATACCTAACCTAACCTATAAAGATAGGTTAGGTTAGGTTAGGTAGGGTTGGTTAGGTTCGGTCATATATCTACGTTAATTTTAACTCCAATAAAGAAAAATTGACCTCATACATAATGAAATGGTTAGCTTTATCATTTCATAAGAAAAAAATTAGATAAAATATATAATTTCACGAAAACTTGGCTTATTAGGCAAATCGGGCCTTGCATAGTAGGCTGAGAAGTGCGTTCTGGCTACTAGGTACGACATATATATATATATATATATATATATATATATATATATATATATATATATATATATATATATATATATATATATATGAGAATGAAAACTCACACCCCAGAAGTGACTCGAACCCATACTCCCAGAAGCAACGCAACTGGTAACTAAGCTTCTGGGAGTATGGGTTCGAGTCACTTCTGGGGTGTGAGTTTTCATTCGCATATAGTCCTGGGGACCATTCAGGCTTGTTCGCATATATATATATATATATATATATATAATAATAATAATAATAATATATATATAATAATAATTTAAAAAAAAAAACAATAGGGAAGGGAGTACCACCTCTGGCTGGAAGAAGGGGGACCCATAGCCTCGGAGGAAACCACACATAACGCATTGGAGGGAATGTAGGTCCCCTCCAATACAGTTTCTGTGTGCTTTTCTCCTACCACCCCCTTCCCTTTTTTTTTTTTTTCCTTTATTGTGTATTTAAAGGTTACAAAACATACAAGACAAATGCCTAAAGGTTATGGATCTCTTGAAGCTCCTCCGCTTCTGGACAGGAACCGAGGACGCAGCAAGCATTTCCCCTCTGGATCGCCACACTGAGACGCTGAAATAAAAAAACTGGAAGCCCTTGGGTCTCTGGTGACGTCAATGAGCCTGGAACCCAATTCCTTGAGAAATCCCAAGGCACTCTTGCCCCAGGGGCCATGCGTCTCAGACGCTATGGGAACAAAGAGGTATTGACCTTCCAGTCGCCTGTACTTGAGTGATTTTGCTGTTTCCCTGTGGTTGGCCGCCCCACCTGCTTGATCAGCTCCGAAGTGTACATAGGTGTCAGCCAGGGTGGATACACATGTGTAGTCCCACACCAACTGTCTACCCTCCTTCCATGGGTATATGGTGATGCCATCAGGGCGAAGTGCGGGGAAATCCGGGTTTTGGACCCCTAGGATGCGAGGTTCTCTCTCCGCTGGGCACCCAGCTGAGACGAGGCTTCTCTTGATGATGTCATTGACCTCGTTGTGTCTTGCATGCCAGCCCTTTGTGCTTCCGCAATGCAACCCATGCAGTCCGTATTGGTCTGCTTCCACCCTGTTGCAAATACACTTGTATTCAGTGTGAATTGGGGCACCAAGGCGGAGGGCTACTGCTACACGAAGGGATTCTGGATCTAGGCGCGTGCCCATTGCTGACATGGGTACTGCCAGGAGGAAGTCTCCTGCATGGGGGGCACGCACTGCTCTGAGGCGGGCTTTCTCCTTGTATGATGTTGCGACGCTGAGCATGGCATCAGCTACTTTTTCCACTAGAGGGTGGTCCCAGCCGGACTGTTTGTGTTGTTTTGTTGGCTCTATAATGGTTGCTGGGGCTGCAAGAACATCCCACTGATTTGAACATTCAGTGAAAGCAGGATCGTGTATTCCTGCTGAATCCCTCAGGGTTGCAGGTAAAATATCTCTGACGAGGTCGTGTGATGCATGAGAGGAGGAAAGGAAGGCTGGTAGAGCAATTTGGGAGGCTGTGCGGACACCAAGGCCGCCGAGTCTTACAGGAAGGGTTGCTTGCTCCCACTGAGAGTCGTCCAATGGCAGGTTCAGGACTTTCACCAGCATGGACCTCAGAAGGGTGTCATACACATTTAACTTAGGGCTGCTGTAGGATGGAGAACATCTCAGAAAGTAGGTCAACTTAGGGAGAGACAGGCATCTTGTAAGAAGAAAGAGAGCATCATGGGCATCAATCTTGTCAATCCTGTCCTGCATTCTCTTTAGGTCAGTGATTTTTGCAACCAGGACCTCCTCGATTGCTCGTGGGCCAATGGGGGCACCCAGGAGAGTGCAGTCCGGTGGCTCGACAACGAGAATGTCTGGAAGAACATTTTGTATTTGCCCAGTGATGTCTGGGTTGCGGGAGATTATTTCACATTTGGATGCATTGAGAATGAGGCCTAAGGCTGCTCCCTGCTCCTGGATTTTCCTTATATCCTCCAAAATGGTTTCCGGAGTTCCAGCTAGAGTGCCATCATCCAGGTACCAGATGTTTAGCTCGCTTGTCAGACTATCAGTGACCTCTTTGATAGCTAGGCAGAAAAGGAGGGGGGCTAAGGGGTCACCTTGTTGGACACCTTCACAGGAGTTTATTTCATGCTCCCCAAAAAGAAGCTTAGAGTCCCCACTGTAGCACGATCGGATGAATGGGTAAAGGGGACGGAAATGGTTGTGTACAGCCCTGAGGACAGCGTCTCGTCTGACTTGATTGAAGGCATTTTTGAAGTCAAGCTTTACTAGTGCCTTCTGGTCCGGGAGATCAGCAATGTAAGCCCGCGCTGCATGTGCTGCAGCTTCACAACCTAGGGGGATCCCAAACCCGAGCTGATGAGGTTTCAGCAAGGTGGCTGCTTCCTGGCTGATAGATCTCACTGCAGCCTTAGCTACAAGGCGTCGGAGGGTATTGCCAACGGCAATGGGCCTGATACCCCTATCCTTCTTCTTTAGAGCACAGAGTGCTGCTCCATAAAAGACAGGCCTGATGTCCTCAGGGATGCCGCCAGCCAAACACATGTTGGAGAATCTGGTAAGTTCCACTAGAAGATCCTTTGCAGCATCTCCAAGCGCCGGGTTCAGCATTTGTTTGATGTGCTGGGGTCTTAGGCCTGTAAAGCCCCCTGCTGAACCTGTTGGGAAAGACATGGCTGCTTTGTACACCTCAGATTCTCGAACAGTCAAGGGTTCTATGCCAGCATTGTTTTCCTGGGGATCCCTGCTGCTGTCGGGGGCTCTGGGTGGGTGTTTGTCTTGAAGAGCCTCTGCTGTCGTGGCGTTCCTGGGGGCAATAGTGTCATCGCTGGTCATGATTCTGATGGCACCTGTGGTATTGCCCTCTTCTATTTTCCTGGTGATCTGTGCTCTCATTTTGTGGTTCTCAGATGAGTTATTGTTGGTCGTCCTGCGGCTGGTGTTCTTGGCACGAGGGGGGAGGCGGACCAGGTTGTCTGCTCTGGGGAATTCATTAAGTGCCCTGATTACAGAGGTTGCTAATGACTTGTCTCTCCTGGGCGGTAATGCTAGGCATGCATTCCCAAATAGAAGGAGATTGTGCCACGATCCAGAGGTTCTGGGAGCATTGTTGACCTTTGTCAGCAGACTGGTGAGTTTGGCTGCTGCTTGATGACGGGCAGCCTTGGGGATGTGGGGCAAGGTCCTGGTGGACGTCGCTTTGACTGCTTCAAGCAGATTATCTGCTGAAATGAAATTGAGGGAGGTATTGTTCCTCGCTCCTGCAGCAGGTTGTCCATCGTCACTGCCCCGGGGCGGGCGCCTAGACCCTAGACAACCACCTGAATTGAGAGAATGATAGCGGACAGTTCCATTTGAATTGAGACGATACCGTCTGTCACACACTTGACAGTTTCCTCTTGGGTGGCCATCTTCTTGGCTGGAAAGAGGCTATATTATATATATATAATAATATATATATATATATATAATAATATATATATATATATATATTATATATATATATATATATATATATATATATATATATATATATATATATATAATAATATATATATATATATATATATATATATTATATATATATATATATATATATATATATATATATATATATATATATATATATATATTAGTCAGACCACGGAGGAAGAATTGAAACAGGAATTTCCTTAAGTACTTTCGTATATTAATACATCTTCAGATGGAGTGATTTACAGGTCAAGTATTGGACATATATAGGCAGGAGAGAATGGTGGAGTGAGGTGAGGTACAATGACAAATGAATGGGAATCAGATGAACACAAATATGAGCCGCATTAGAACTGCAGAAGGCCTATTGGCCCATACGATGCAGCTCCTATTCATACCCACCAACAGGCCCACACATGAATAATAATAGCATAAGATAGTAAATATTTACAATGAATTAGTGAGACAAATGTGTATCAATGATCCTACTCAAATCGCCCTCTAATTGATCTATCAAAAATGGATTTAAGTTATATTAACCACTGCTAAAGTTCAAATTACTTTCTTTTGTGACCTGTATCAAAGTAGATTCAATTATGTTCCTGTTATAAGCGCTTTTACAATTCGTTATTGAAGAAGTCATCTCCCAATCAATTTGGTGAGCATCTTCTGACAGATGAACAAACAAAGCATTAGACAATTGGCCATGTCTTACAGAGTATTTATGTTGCTGTAATACTTACAGAGTATTATGCAATATAACGTATTTCCGTACTACGAAAGATCAGTGTGGTACATATATACTATAATTTATTTTAACAGAAGTAAACATCATGTTTTGGGGAATTATGAGAGTGAAGGTTTAAACAAAACAAAATATTAATATATTTTTATTGGGTGGTCTTGAAGAGGTAAGTGGCTTAACGCCAAGTGTTGACATTTCCATGTAAAGTTGTTTTGACAACTCTCCTTACAAATGATGCACAAATATCGTTTAGGCGAGACAGGTGCCCTGGAAAATTCCTCTTCAGTGGTGCTTCTCAGAGAAGAGTATTTACTGAGGGGGAAATAAGTTCATACATATATTTACCACTGGAATGTATATACTTTGGAATACTGCAACAAGAATAACAGTTGCTTCTTATATCTATCTTGAGGTTATCTTGAGATGATTTCGGGGCTTAGCGTCCCAGCGGCCCGGTCCCCGACCAGGCCTCTTTTTTGTTACCCCCACCCCCCTCAGGAAGCAGCCCGTAGCAGCTGTCTAACTCCCAAGTACCTATTTACTGTTAGGTGAACCAGGCCATCAAGGTGAGAGAAACTGCCCATTTGTTTCCTCCCCGCCGGGAATCGAACCCGGAACAATTAGGACTACGAATTAATCCCGAGCGTTGTCCACTGAGCCGTCAGGCCCCCTTACCTAGGTGCTGGTTGTGTCAGCGTGTAACGAGGATTGTCAACAAGGGCTTTCCTCTCTGAAGTACCATCTGGTGTCACGGGTACCGAAGTGTACCTCAATACTCTCACTATAACCCACACCCTACCAGGTACCAAGTCCACTCCGGGCTCACCATAGACCGTGCTGCTTGGAACTAATGTTCCATGTAGCTGAATCTAATACAAAAACCACACCAGGTACGTGGTACAGTGGTACGCATTTCCAGTGGTACATGACGGTACCCAACTGTGAAACACTAACACAAGAAGCAGGAACATTCTGCGGTACAGTACGGTACACAAATATGCCCAACAGTTACTCACTATGGTACACAACAGCAACACACACTGCAGTACACGGAGGTACACGACAGTCACAACTTTACTCCAAGTTACAAAATGGTAAACAAGGGTATGCAGTAGCGGTACTCTACGGTACACCTAGGTACACATTAGCGATAAACTGTTGTAGGCGACGGTACACAGCAACAACACGGTACCATGCATCATATCGTCACACTGTGGTACACATAGATACAGAACAGTTATGCTGAATTACACACAGGAATCACAATAGCGTGATGCATCAACGAACAAATCCACAAGGGCCGTGACGAGGATTCGAACCTACGTCCGAGATGATCCCAGACGCTGGTTTGTGTCTCGGAGAGGCTGCAGGATCCAGTAAGTTCAGTAGAACTTCGGTTTCAACTCTTTTGACCATGTCGTAGCTCAGTCGATTAAAGCAGCTTCTGGGATCATCTCGGAAGTAGGTTCGAATCCTCGTCACGGCCCTTGTGGATTTGTTCAGTTATGCTGAATGCCTTAGTGTACCGTTTTGTATAACACACAGGTGCTCTGTGGTACACAGTAATAAAGGAAAGTGCTCTGTAGTAAATAGCAGGACACTGAGGTGCGGTGAGGTACACCAAGGTACACAGTCTGGACACATCGTGCACGCCAGCACCAGCTGTGTGTATCAACAGTTCTGGCATGTTGCACACTAGGCCCTGGCAGTCTTGGCCAAAACAAATCAGAATTATTGTGCAATATTTTCTTCGCTAAACAGAAAACAGTTGGTACAAAATACTCAACTAATCTATCATCACAGAGTTTTTTGTTTTGTTTGAAAACAAAGATTTGACAAAATTAATATATTGAAAATATCACGTCACACGACAATAATGTTTCTTTATTATATAACCAAAATTAATACAACATCGAGTTTACAAGAATTTAACACGAGAAATAATTATATTTCTTAAATTAATATAGTATATATATTTAATAAGCGTTTAAAATTACGTTATATACAATAAATTTTGTGGAGTGGTAAATGTTATCATTTTACAAGATAAAATTAATATGATTACAACTTTTCACAGGAAAGTTGATATCGTTTTCTGAGGTTCCCGATGACCTTTTATGTTGACGTCTTGAAGACTGGTTTTATACAGCTGATACTTGAGGTATATTGTAGTGTACACTGAGGTATATTGTAGTGTACCCTGAGGTATATTGTAGTGCACACTGAGGTATATTGTAGTGTACACTGAGGTATATTGTAGTGCACACTGAGGTATATTGTAGTGCACCCTGAGGTATATTGTAGTGCACACTGAGGTATATTGTAGTATACACTGAGGTATATTGTAGTGTACCCTGAGGTATATTGTAGTGTACCCTGAGGTATATTGTAGTGTACCCTGAGGTATATTGTAGTGTACCCTGAGGTATATTGTAGTGTACACTGAGGTGTATTGTAGTGTACCCTGAGGTATATTGTAGTGCACACTGAGGTATATTGTAGTGCACCCTGAGGTATATTGTAGTGCACCCTGAGGTATATTGTAGTGTACACTGAGGTATATTGTAGTGCACCCTGAGGTATATTGTAGTGCACCCTGAGGTATATTGTAGTGTACACTGAGGTATATTGTAGTGTACCCTGAGGTATATTGTAGTGCACACTGAGGTATATTGTAGTGCACCCTGAGGTATATTGTAGTGCACCCTGAGGTATATTGTAGTGTACACTGAGGTATATTGTAGTGCACCCTGAGGTATATTGTAGTGCACCCTGAGGTATATTGTAGTGTACACTGAGGTATATTGTAGTGTACCCTGAGGTATATTGTAGTGCACACTGAGGTATATTGTAGTGCACCCTGAGGTATATTGTAGTGCACACTGAGGTATATTGTAGTGTACCCTGAGGTATATTGTAGTGTACCCTGAGGTATATTGTAGTGTACCCTGAGGTATATTGTAGTGTACACTGAGATGTATTGTAGTGTACACTGAGGTATATTGCAGTGCACACTGAGGTATATTGTAATGCACCCTGAGCTATATTGTAGTGTACCCTGAGGTATATTGTAGTGCACACTGAGGTATATTGTAGTGCACCCTGAGGTATATTGTAGTGTACACTGAGGTATATTGTAGTGCACCCTGAGGTATATTGTAGTGCACCCTGAGGTATATTGTAGTGTACACTGAGGTATATTGTAGTGCACACTGAGGTATATTGTAGTGCACACTGAGGTATATTGTAGTGTACCCTGAGGTATATTGTAGTGCACACTGAGGTATATTGTAGTGCACCCTGAGGTATATTGTAGTGCACACTGAGGTATATTGTAGTGTACCCTGAGGTATATTGTAGTGTACCCTGAGGTATATTGTAGTGTACCCTGAGGTATATTGTAGTGTACACTGAGATGTATTGTAGTGTACACTGAGGTATATTGTAGTGCACACTGAGGTATATTGTAATGCACCCTGAGCTATATTGTAGTGTACCCTGAGGTATATTGTAGTGCACACCTTGAGGTATATTGTAGTGTACACTGAGGTATATTGTAGTGTACACTGAGGTATATTGTAGTACACCCTGAGGTATATTGTAGTGCACACTGAGGTATATTGTAGTGCACACTGAGGTATATTGTAGTGCACACTGAGGTATATTGTAGTGTACCCTGAGGTATATTGTAGTGTACACTGAGGTATATTGTAGTGCACACCTTGAGGTATATTGTAGTGTACACTGAGGTATATTGTAGTGCACACTGAGGTATATTGTAGTGCACCCTGAGGTATATTGTAGTGCACCCTGAGGTATATTGTAGTGTACACTGAGGTATATTGTAGTGCACACCTTGAGGTATATTGTAGTGTACACTGAGGTATATTGTAGTGCACACTGAGGTATATTGTAGTGCACACTGAGGTATATTGTAGTGTACCCTGAGGTATATTGTAGTGCACACTGAGGTATATTGTAGTGCACCCTGAGGTATATTGTAGTGCACACTGAGGTATATTGTAGTGTACCCTGAGGTATATTGTAGTGTACCCTGAGGTATATTGTAGTGTACCCTGAGGTATATTGTAGTGTACACTGAGGTGTATTGTAGTGTACACTGAGGTATATTGTAGTATACTCTGAGGTATATTGTAGTGCACACTGAGCTATATTGTAGTGCACCCTGAGCTATATTGTAGTGTACCCTGAGGTATATTGTAGTGCACACTGAGGTATATTGTAGTGTACACTGAGGTGTATTGTAGTATACTCTGAGGTATATTGTAGTGCACACTGAGGTATATTGTAGTGTACACTGAGGTATATTGTAGTATACTCTGAGGTATATTGTAGTGCACACTGAGCTATATTGTAGTGCACCCTGAGCTATATTGTAGTGTACCCTGAGGTATATTGTAGTGCACACTGAGGTATATTGTAGTGTACACTGAGGTGTATTGTAGTATACTCTGAGGTATATTGTAGTGCACACTGAGGTATATTGTAGTGTACACTGAGGTATATTGTAGTGTTCACTGACGTATATTGTAGTATACTCTGAGGTATATTGTAGTGTACACTGAGGTATATTGTAGTGTACCCTGAGGTATATTGTAGTGTACACTGAGGTATATTGTAGTGTACACTGAGGTATATTGTAGTATACTCTGAGGTATATTGTAGTGCACACTGAGCTATATTGTAGTGCACCCTGAGCTATATTGTAGTGTACCCTGAGGTATATTGTAGTGCACACTGAGGTATATTGTAGTGTACACTGAGGTGTATTGTAGTATACTCTGAGGTATATTGTAGTGCACACTGAGGTATATTGTAGTGTACACTGAGGTATATTGTAGTGTACACTGAGGTATATTGTAGTATACTCTGAGGTATATTGTAGTGCACACTGAGGTATATTGTAGTGCACACTGAGGTATATTGTAGTGCACCGTGAGGTATATTGTAGTGCACACTGAGGTATATTGTAGTGCACACTGAGGTATATTGTAGTGCACACTGAGGTATATTACAGTGTGAGAGCGACGTGGCTGCACGTAGCCTCACGCATGAATCATAGTCTGGTTGATCAGGTACTGGTAGGAGGTGGTGATCAAGTGAGAGGTGGACCAGTTAAGCCTCTTACGTTTAGAGTGAGAGTGTTGACCAGTCCTGGACCCTCCACGTTTAGAGTGAGAGTGTTGACCAGTCCTGGACCCTCCACGTTTAGAGTGAGAGTGTTGACCAGTCCTGGACCCTCCACGTTTAGAGTGAGAGTGTTGACCAGTCCTGGACCCTCCACGTTTAGAGTGAGAGTGTTGACCAGTCCTGGACCCTCCACGTTTAGAGTGAGAGTGTTGACCAGTCCTGGACCCTCCACGTTTAGAGTGAGAGTGTTGACCAGTCCTGGACCCTCCACGTTTAGAGTGAGAGTGTTGACCAGTCCTGGGCCCTCCACGTTTAATGACCTGTCTCTCACAGCACCTGTTGCACACACAATTGTTAACGAAGATGGTTAGCGGCTCGTTAACTTAGAGATGTTAGTTAGCACAGAGTCGGTTAATGTAATAAAATATCTTTACTTTGTTATTACTGCCCGTTAGAAGGGATGTGGATGACTGGTTCTACTAGATTTTAGAACTGCTAACCGCTGGCTTGTTACTGCTGAACCCTCTAGTTACCTGTTCAACCTCTCATCCTAGAATGATATAGACATACAACATGAAAAAAATGAATCAGGACCTCAAGGTCTGCCACAGCAGAGAAAAGTCAACTTTCTTGTAACCTCAGACATTCGAGCCACTCTGATTAAATATATAACAAATCGTGTAACACATGCTCAATGCAGAGGTATTAATATTTGTTTTTAAATATGTGAGGTAAACACAGGTATTTAAGAGTTACTACAAAAATCTTTTCAAAGTTTTTCTTACAAAAATTACGAATAATTTTAAATTAAATCTCCAGCCACGTCAATCAAGCGAGGGCGGAGTCTGGCCTTCGAGGACGACCTTGTGGAGCAGGACCTTCACACTTGGTGCAACTGTTGCTAAAACTTGACCCATCTTCACGCCCTCAACCTAACAACTTGAGGGCTACTGGGGCTAGATAAGTGATGACTAGTGAGGGCTACTGGGGCCAGGTAAGTGATGACTAGTGAGGGCTACTGGTGCCAGGTAAGTGATGACCTGATGAGGGCTACTGGTGCTAGGTAAGTGATGACTGATGAGGGCTACTGGGGCCAGGTAAGTGATGACTATTGAGGGCTACTGGTGCCAGGTAAGTGATGACTAGTGAGGGCTACTGGGGCCAGGTAAGTGATGACTAGTGAGGGCTACTGGGGCCAGGTAAGTGATGACTAGTGAGGGCTACTGGGGCCAGGTAAGTGATGACTGATGAGGGCTACTGGTGCTAGGTAAGTGATGACCTGACGAGGGCTACTGGTGCCAGGTAAGTGATGACTAGTGAGGGCTACTGGTGCTAGGTAAGTGATGACTGATGAGGGCTAGTGGGGCCAGGTAAGTGATGACTGATGAGGACTACTGGGGCCAGGTAAGTGATGACCTGATGAGGGCTACTGGTGCTAGGTAAGTGATGACTGATGAGGGCTACTGGTGCTAGGTAAGTGATGACTGATGAGGGCTACTGGGGCCAGGTAAGTGATGACTAGTGAGGGCTACTGGTGCCAGGTAAGTGATGACTAGTGAGGGCTACTGGGGCCAGGTAAGTGATGACTAGTGAGGGCTACTGGGGCCAGGTAAGTGATGACTAGTGAGGGCTACTGGGGCCAGGTAAGTGATGACTAGTGAGGGCTACTGGGGCCAGGTAAGTGATGACTGATGAGGACTACTGGGGCCAGGTAAGTGATGACCTGATGAGGGCTACTGGTGCTAGGTAAGTGATGACTGATGAGGGCTACTGGGGCCAGGTAAGTGATGACTGATGAGGACTACTGGGGCCAGGTAAGTGATGACTGATGAGGGCTACTGGGGCCAGGTAAGTGATGACTGATGAGGGCTACTGGGGCCAGGTAAGTGATGACTGATGAGGGCTACTGGGGCCAGGTAAGTGATGACCTGATGAGGGCTACTGGTGCCAGGTAAGTGATGACTAGTGAGGGCTACTGGGGCTAGGTAAGTGATGACTGATGAGGGCTACTGGGGCCAGGTAAGTGATGACTGATGAGGACTACTGGGGCCAGGTAAGTGATGACCTGATGAAGGTTACTGGTGCTAGGTAAGTGATGACTGATGAGGGCTACTGGTGCTAGGTAAGTGATGACTGATGAGGGCTACTGGGGCCAGGTAAGTGATGACTGATGAGGACTACTGGGGCCAGGTAAGTGATGACTGATGAGGGCTACTGGTGCTAGGTAAGTGATGACTGATGAGGGCTACTGGGGCCAGGTAAGTGATGACTAGTGAGGGCTACTGGTGCCAGGTAAGTGATGACTGATGAGGGCTACTGGGGCCAGGTAAGTGATGACCTGATGAGGGCTACTGGTGCTAGGTAAGTGATGACTGATGAGGGCTACTGGTGCTAGGTAAGTGATGACTGATGAGGGCTACTGGGGCCAGGTAAGTGATGACTAGTGAGGACTTCTGGTGCCAGGTAAGTGATGACTAGTAAGGACTACTGGGGCCAGGTAAGTGATGACTAGTGAGGGCTACTGGTGCCAGGTAAGTGATGACTAGTAAGGACTACTGGGGCCAGGTAAGTGATGACTTGATGAGGGCTACTGGGCCAGGTAAGTGATGACCTGATGAGGGCTACTGGTGCTAGGAAAGTGATGACTGATGAGGGCTACTGGTGCTAGGTAAGTGATGACTGATGAGGGCTACTGGTGCCAGGTAAGTGATGACTGATGAGGGCTACTGGGGCCAGGTAAGTGATGACTGATAAGGGCTACTGGTGCTAGGTAAGTGATGACTGATGAGGGCTACTGGTGCTAGGTAAGTGATGACTAGTGAGGGCTACTGGTGCTAGGTAAGTGATGACTGATGAGGGCTACTGGGGCCAGGTAAGTGATGACTAGTGAGGACTACTGGTTTCAGGTAAGTGATGACTAGTAAGGACTACTGGGGCCAGGTAAGTGATGACTAGTGAGGGCTACTGGTGCCAGGTAAGTGATGACTAGTAAGGACTACTGGGGCCAGGTAAGTGATGACTAGTGAGGGCTACTGGGGCTAGGTAAGTGATGACTGATGAGGACTACTGGGGCCAGGTAAGTGATGACTAGTGAGGACTACTGGCGCCAGGTAAGTGATGACTAGTGAGGACTACTGGGGCCAGGTAAGTGATGACTAGTGAGGGCTACTGGTGCCAGGTAAGTGATGACTGATGAGGACTACTGGGGCCAGGTAAGTGATGACTAGTGAGGACTACTGGGGCCAGGTAAGTGACGACTAGTGAGGGCTACTGGTGCCAGGTAAGTGATGACTAGTGAGGGCTACTGGTGCCAGGTAAGTGATGACTGATGAGGACTACTGGGGCCAGGTAAGTGATGACTAGTGAGGGCTACTGGTGCCAGGTAAGTGATGAATAGTGAGGGCTACTGGTGCCAGGTAAGTGATGACTAGTGAGGGCTACTGGTGCTTTGTAAGTGATGACTAGTGAGGGCTACTGGTGCCAGGTAAGTGATGACTGATGAGGACTACTGGGGCCAGGTAAGTGATGACTAGTGAGGGCTACTGGGGCCAGGTAAGTGATGACTAGTGAGGACTACTGGGGCTAGGTAAGTGATGACTGAGGAAGGCTACTGGGGCCAGGTAAGTGATGACTAGATGAGGGCTACTGGGGGCAGGTAAGTGATGACTAGATGAGGGCTACTGGGGCCAGGTAAGTGATGACTAGATGAGGGCTACTGGTACCAGGTAAGTGATGACTAGATGAGGGCTACTGGGGCCAGGTAAGTGATGACTAGATGAGGGCTACTGGTACCAGGTAAGTGATGACTAGATGAGGGCTACTGGGGCCAGGTAAGTGATGACTAGATGAGGACTACTGGTGCCAGGTAAGTGATGACTGATGAGGGCTACTGGGGCCAGGTAAGTGATGACTGGTGAGGGCTACTGGGGCCAGGTAAGTGATGACTGGTGAGGACTACTGGGGCCAGGTAAGTGATGACTGGTGAGGACTACATCACCCTCACAGTCAACAGTCAGCCAACAAACCACAAACCCAACCTTCACTCGGAGGTGATCACGTTTCCATGAAAACTTTGTCAAAACGTTTCAGAACTGTTGGTAAAATATGACCATAAACACTGAATGTTCGTGACACAGAATTGGGAACATTTAGAATAACAAAAGAAGCTTTGCCAAATGTAAACATTTATGCATTTAAATCAGAGGCAATCTTCACCATCCTCCTCAGCACAGAGAAGTGGCTTGGTTATTTTGACAACGTGTCGACCTTCATTTTACGTTGTATTGACCTGACTGCTTTACGAACTCACTAAACAAGGTTCCACTATATTCTTTACTCTATAAGTAATGTTCTTTGGCTGCCTTCCATTCACAGCATAGAGGAAACTTATATAAAATGAACACCTAACACTTCCATCATAGTTGGATGAAACATGGCGTAGTTATTGCGTTCTTGCTCAAGGCGTTTTGAATGTGTGGCAGCCTCTACGTCTCTTCTGGGAGGGGGTGGTTGTTGTTTTAGATTCAGCTACTTGGAACAAAAGTTGCAAGTAGCACGGGCTATGGTAATCCCGGACTGGAATTGGTACCTGGCATAAGAGCGTGGCTGTAACTGTGGTGATACTTGGAGGAGAGTTAAGTGAGACATTGTCAACTTGGAGGAGGATTAACTTAAATATTATCAATTTGCACTGAACATAAAGTTAGTTTTTATTAAAACTTAACTTCTTCTTTTCCTTAAAATTACAGTGATGTGAAGGTTGAGGGAACCAGAACATCCTTTTGACAGGCCAGAGTGGTATCCACTCCAACACTGTCTACCTCCCACTCCAACACTGGGTACCTCCCACTCTAAGACTGTCTACCTCCCACTCCAACACTGGGTACCTCCCACTCTAAGACTGGGTACCTCCCACTCCAACACTGGATACCTCCCACTCCAACACTGGATACCTCCCACTCCAACACTGGATACCTCCCACTCCAAGACTGGCTTCCTCCCACTCCAAGACTGGGGACCTCCCACTCCAACACTGGCTACCTCCCACTCCAACACTGGGTACAAGACAGTTCAGCCAGTGACACAAGACGCTACTGGACCCCAAGAAGCCATTCCGGACACTTATAATCCCAGCTGTTAATGGATTAATGGAAGCTGCAAAATATGAGCATATTTTTCATCTCAACTTTTCTGATATATATTTATAAATATATGACCTCCCCCCCCCCCCTACATTGCCTCTCATTGCATATCACTCTGGTGAAAACATTCAAGTTATATGGGGGAAATATGTTTCACTTTATATATATAAATTCAAACTAGTTAGCTGTATAATTCCTACTGAATCATGTATTTATTACTGAGTTATCGCTACATATATGTGTGTGCCTGAGTGCTTGAAGGAAGCAGCAACATGGTCACTCGTCCATATGTGCTTGCTCTCTCAAGCAAACCAAGGATCTTGACCCTTATTTTTCCATTTCTGTATCTAATTTCCTCCCCCCCCCCCCTCTCTCGCTCGTTTGTTCCAACTTTGAACTTTGCATCTCTGTCTACTTCACCTCTAACATTTTGAAGATAAGTGATATACATAATGTCTACCATATTCCTTATTTCCTCCCTCGCGGTTAGGTCCGGTTCCTTTGGTCTTTCTTCATTACCTTGTCTTTTCAGCTTTTTAATGAGTGGTGTGGGAGATTATATATTATAGTGTGTGTGTGTGTGTGTGTGTGTGTGTGTGTGTGTGCGTGCGTGTGTGTGTGTGTGTGTGTGTGTGTGTGTGTGTGTGCGTGTGTGTGTGTGTGTGTGTGTGTGTGTGTGTGTGTGTTGTGTGTGTGTGTGTGTGTGTGTGTGTGTGTGTGTGTGTGTGTGTGTGTGTGTGTTGTGTGTGTGTGTGTGTAAATCACGAAAATTACCACATGATGAAAAATGTGACAGTGTCAGACCACGGAGGAAGAATTGAAACGGGAATTTCCTTAAGTACTTTCGTATATTAATACATCTTCAGAATGAATGATTTACAGGTCAAGTATTGGACATATATAGTCAGGAGAGAGAGGTGAAGTGAGGTACAATGACAAATGAATGGGAATTAGGTGGACACACATATGAGCCGCATAAGAACTGCAGAAGGCCTACTGGCCCATACGATGCAGCTCCTATTCTTACCCACCAACAGGTCCACACATGGATACTAATAGCATAAGACAGTAAATATTTACAATGAATTGGTGAGACAAATGTGTATCAATGATCTTACTCAAATCGGCCTTTAATTGATTTATCAAAAATGGATCTAAGATGTATAAACCACTGCTAATGTTCAAATTACTTTCTTTTGTAATCTGTATTAAATCAGATTCAATTATGTTTCTGTTATAAGTGCTTTTAAAATTCGTTACTGAAGAAGCCATCTCCCAATCAATTTGGTGAGCATTTTCTGACAGATGAACAAACAAAGCATTAAACAATTGGCCATGTCTTACAGAGTATTTATGTTGCGAAATTCTACATTTCAAATCTTTAGATGTTTGCCCGACATAGAACTTATTACAGTCTTTATGAGGTATTTTATAAATGACACAATTATCACTACGAGGGCTGTTCCTAACTAATAGCTTACCATAAGTATTTTCGTAGCTAAACAATACATGTATATCAAAAAGTTTCAAGGCCTTGACAATATTCTCAACCCCAGAGAAATATGGTAAACATAACACATTCTTTGGGCGAATTTTTTCACGGCATATATTATTATAATATGTACGACGTGTTTTGCTACGGCAAAGCACCGAGTTTTTTGGAAGTTTGTGTCTCATCATCCTAGAAGCGTCCCATCATCCTAGAACCTTCCCATCATCCTAGAAGCATCCCATCATCCTAGAAACGTCCCATCATCCTAGAACCTTCCCATCATCCTAGAACCTTCCCATCATCCTAGAACCTTCCCATCATCCTAGAAACGTCCCATCATCCTAGAAGTGTTCCATCATCCTAGAACCTTCCCATCATCCTAGAAGCATCCCATCATCCTAGAAACGTCCCATCATCCTAGAAGCGTCCCATCATCCTAGAACCTTCCCATCATCCTAGAACCTTCCCATCATCCTAGAAACGTCCCATCATCCTAGAAGTGTTCCATCATCCTAGAAGCGTGCCATCATCCTAGAAGCGTGCCATCATCCTAGAAGCGTGCCATCATCCTAGAAGCGTTCCCATCATCCTAGAAGTGTTCCATCATCCTAGAAGTGTTCCATCATCCTAGAAGTGTTCCATCATCCTAGAAGCGTGCCATCATCCTAGAAGCGTGCCATCATCCTAGAAGCGTGCCATCATCCTAGAAGCGTCTCATCATCCTAGAAGCGTCCTTTCATCCTAGAAGCGTGCCATCATCCTAGAAGCGTACCATCATCCTAGAAGCGTGCCATCATCCTAGAAGCGTCTCATCATCCTAGAAGCGTGCCATCATCCTAGAAGCGTGCCATCATCCTAGAAGCGTCTCATCATCCTAGAAGCGTCCCATCATCCTAGTAACGTTCCTTTTACCTTATACTGAAATACACAACATAAATTACTGGATCTGAGGTTGGTTCAGTCTGGACAAATTAGTAACACTGTTACTCAGAGACACCAAATTACTGACTTCCCCCATCACCAAACTCACACGTCACTCACCGCTTACCACCGAGGCCTTAACAACACAACTACCCTGTGTGTGTGTGTGCGTGTGTGTGTGTGTGTGTGTGTGTGTGTGTGTGTGTGTGTATGTGTGTGTGTGTGTGTGTGTGTGTGTGTGTGTGTGTGTGTGTGTGTATGTGTGTGTGTGTGTGTGTGTGTGTGTGTGTGTGTGTGTGTGTGTGTGTGTGTGTGTGTGTGTATGTGTGTGTATGTGTATGTGTATGTGTGTGTGTGTGTGTGTGTGTGTGTGTGTGTCTGTGTGTGTGTGTGTGTGTGTGTGTGTGTGTGAGTGTTGATGAGCATCATCACGGCGGTGACAATATGTCCTCTGCTCGGTTACCAAATTTATGCCAGAAACTTCACTGATGTGTGACATCACATCAGTGAATGACTGACCTGACATCATCACATCAGTGAATGACTGACCTGACATCATCACATCAGTGAATGACTGACCTGACATCATCACATCAGTGAATGACTGACCTGACATCATCACATCAGTGAATGACTGACCTGACATCATCACATCAGTGAATGACTATCATTAATGACCTTTAAAGACGTACAATGGCGTCACTCCCACGTGGCTTGTGATGGGAATGGGCAATGAGGGAATTATCAGGGGAAAGCGCCAAGCCGTTACGACTATATAGCACTGGGAATGGGTCAGGATAAGGGTTTGGGATGGGACGGAGGGAAGGAATGGTGCCCAACCACTTGTGGACAGTCGGGGATTGAACGGGTTTTTCATTGAACTATTGCCGTCCCCATCACTTAAGTCTATGTTAAAGAAAGTGATTGACAAATAAAATCTTGGAAGGGAAAGTTTAGAAATTTGAGAAGTAGAAACTTAGGGAGAGAACTTGATATGATGAGACATAGAAACTTGGAGAGAGAACTTGAGAAATTAGGAAGTTTAAACTTATGGATGAAAGTTTAAATAATCATTATAGATGATGCTCTGGTAGGTCACGAACTCTAATTAATTAAATTAATGATTTCTTCATAAGACGCTTAAGAAATTTCAAATAATTATCCAAGGGTTACCCAGTCCTCTTCAACTTAATTACAAAGCGCTTAAGAGAAAGAATTATCTTCTCTGGGAGCTATTAAAAATGGTTCCTTTTTTCATCGAAGTGTTTAATGAATAATTAAAACTTTTGAATTACTGATTTATGAATTAATTCATGAACTTTTTTATGAAATAATCATTGCTTTAGTTATTTCCATAATTAATTTTTGTTATTGTGTATCTAAAAAATCCTGCTGCCAGCTTCAATAATAATTTTAATTATTTACCAAAAATTCTTGTAATTTATTATTATGTGCAATTTGTTTCTTAATATTTCGAGCTAGTTAGCATCCACGAAAAAATTTCAGTTTGCTCCTGTAATCAAAATAAATAAACAATTCTAATCACGTTTCGCAAACTTAACTTATTCTTTAAAAAAATATATATCGTATATGTATCCTTATGAAGCCTCAAAGGTGAAAATATATCTTAGACAAAATTCCTACAAGCACACATACACACCCAGATAGTGCATCAATGTATTCTCCCCAGATGGTACATCAATGTATTCTCTCCCAGATGGTACATCAATGTATTCTCCCCCAGATGGTACATCAATGTATTCTCCCCCAGATGGTACATCAATGTATTCTCCCCCAGATGGTACATCAATGTATTCTCCCCCAGATGGTACATCAATGTATTCTCCCCCAGATGGTACATCAATGTATTCTCCCCCAGATGGTACATCAATGTATTCTCCTCAGATGATACATCAATGTATTCTCCCCCAGATGGTACATCAATGTATTCTCCTCAGATGATACATCATTGTATTCTCCCCCAGATGGTACATCAATGTATTCTCCCCCAGATGGTACATCAATGTATTCTCCCCCAGATGGTACATCAATGTATTCTCCTCAGATGATACATCAATGTATTCTCCCCCAGATGGTACATCAATGTATTCTCCCCCAGATGGTACATCAATGTATTCTCCTCAGATGATACATCAATGTATTCTCCCCAGATGGTACATAAATGTGTTCTTCCACAGATGGTACATCAATGTGGGCGCCTGACAGCTGGGTGGACAGCGCTTCGGATTCGTAGTCCTGAGGTTTCGGGTTCGATCCCTAGTGTAAGTGGAAACAAATGGGCAAAATGTTTCTTTCACTCTGATGCCCCTGTTTCCTAGCAGTAAATAGGTACCTGGGAGTTAGACAGCTGGTACGTGCTGCTTCCTGGAGGTGTGTAACTAAAAGGAGGCCTGGTCGAGGACCGGGCCGCGGGGACGCTAAGCCCCGAAATCATTTCAAGATAACCTCACCAGATGGTACATCAATGTATTGTCCCCATTATTAAATCATATCAAATGATTGGTTCAAGTATGTTTATTGAGACAAGAAAATACATCTCAAAGGGATAGAGTAGTTTAGGCTATTTCTACCAATGCGCCCTGTGGGTCTTGGCAAGTTTTCAGTTGTCGAAAAGTGTTTCAAGAATCTCCGGTGGACCTCAAGTGCCCCTAATATAACTCCTAAATACAGTTGTTATAGTGCCCAAAACGACATGTTTGACTAACAATCTAATACAAAAAATAAAATAATACTGCACAACGCAAAAGTTAAATTGTTTTGTTACGTAAATTAATACTGTTTACATAATTATTCCGTAAGTAACAAAAAAGAGTTCTCTTTTAATGGATAATGAAACCTGCTCGCTTGTTCCAAATTACTAAATAATTAATATTCTTTGCGCGATAATTACGACGATTTGTTAGTTGCTTTTCACAATTGGAATCAACGGACACGGTCATTGACATGATTGTCTGGACCATTATGGAGAGTGTGTTGAGGGTAATCCCTGGTGCGTCATTACCTCCACACAACCTCCTAGTGGCAATTAAATTAACTGAGGCGAGGGAGCCTCGACCCTCGCTTCTAGCTCAGTTTATGCTGGAATACATATTTATAAAATGTATATATATATATATATATATATATATATATATATATATATATATATATATATATATATATATATATATATATATTATATATATATATATTATATATATATATTATATATATATATTATATATATATATATATATATATATATATATATATATATATATATATATATATATATATATGCGAACAAGCCTGAATGGTCCCCAGGACAATATGCAACTGAAAACTCACACCCCAGAAGTGACTCGAACCCATACTCCCAGGAGCAACGCAACTGGTATGTACAAGACGCCTTAATCCACTTGACCATCACGACCGGACATAATGAGGTGATAGCCGAGGCTATTTGAACCACCCCACCGCCGGCACTCGGATAGTAATCTTGGGCATAGCATTTTACCAAATCACCTCATTCTTTGGGGCACACGTGAGGAACACAAATGCGAACAAGCCTGAATGGTCCCCAGGACAATATGCAACTGAAAACTCACACCCCAGAGTGAGAGACACTCACACTTGTTGCATATTGTCCTGGGGACCATTCAGGCTTGTTCGCATTTGTGTTCCTCACGTGTGCCCCAAAGAATGAGGTGATTTGGTAAAATGCTATGCCCAAGATTACTATCCGAGTGCCGGCGGTGGGGTAGTTCAAATAGCCTCGGCTATCACCTCATTATGTCCGGTCGTGATGGTCAAGTGGATTAAGGCGTCTTGTACATACCAGTTGCGTTGCTCCTGGGAGTATGGGTTCGAGTCACTTCTGGGGTGTGAGTTTTCAGTTGCATATTGTCCTGGGGACCATTCAGGCTTGTTCGCATTTGTGTTCCTCACGTGTGCCCCAAAGAATGAGGTGATTTGGTAAAATGCTATGCCCAAGATTACTATCCGAGTGCCGGCGGTGGGGTGGTTCAAATAGCCTCGGCTATCACCTCATTATGTCCGGTCGTGATGGTCAAGTGGATTAAGGCGTCTTGTACATACCAGTTGCGTTGCTCCTGGGAGTATGGGTTCGAGTCACTTCTGGGGTGTGAGTTTTCAGTTATATATATATATATATATATATATATATATATATATATATATATATATATATATATAATATATATATATATATATATATATATATATATATATATATATATATATATATATATATATATATATATATATATATATATATATATATATATCAGTGGATCATAATAACCCTTCCACGGTGACTGGCTTTAACACCAACACCAACACCAAGCAATAATATATATCTTTTACAAAAAATTTTATTCATAAATAACCGTATAATTTTTTTATTTTTACCTAAGGTGTTTATTCAAAATATTGATATAGACTCAGAGGCGAGGCAAGTTTCCTCAGCAAACTGGTGTAAGACTGTTACGGACCCGAGTCCAGCGTCGCAGCACGGAGCAGTGACGACAACACCATCTGTGAGTCCGCTCCCGAAACCCACTCCAAATGGACAACGCCATCTAGTGAGGACGGGATATACCGGCCACAGGTGCTGGATTCCCGTCCTAATCAGCTCATAACATAGCCGCTGCTGACCTCTGGTGAGGTGGCGCTTAGACACCAACGTCATCTATGGAATGAAGAGGTGGACGTTTGTGTCTAAGCCTGTAAGTGAGGTTCCCTAGAGCGTCCCAGTATTAATGACGTGTCTGATTGCAGAGTCGACCTGGGACTGCTGTATTGGACGATGGATCAGTCTACCCAAGGCAGCCAAGGTCTCTTCACGAGTCTGCTTTGAAGAAGCTGTGAGTCACCCCCGGACGAACTCTGTTGAGAGTGTAATAGCCTGCCTGAGGCGTGGCGGTGTCGGGAATCGTCTTATCCGGGGCTGGCTGGTGGAAGAGACTAGCCACTGTGGTGCTTAGTGAGGAGAGTGATCAGTGGGATCACACGAGGCTTCTGCCTAGGGCTCGCAACCCTAGTATCGGTCGTGGAGTGGCCTACACAGCGGAGCTGGTCGGTACCTGCCAGCTACAGGCTGGATTGTGGTTGAAGGCCTCCACGACGAAGCACCCAGTGGGACTGTGATTTGGCTGGACTGTGGCCAGGGTAGATTCTTCATAGAATCATAGTGGATTCATCGTGGGCCACGGAAGAAGAAACCAGGGCTACCCAGAGTGAGCACCGTCGAGCATCTAGTGTCTTTGGAGGAAGACGAACCTGTACATAATAGTGTAGTTATAATCTCTGCGTGTGACTGGTATTTATTTATGGTGGTGGAGAAATATATATATATATATATATATATATATATATATATATATATATATATATATATATATATATATATATATATAAATTGGAGCATTTGTATCCCTTCCCCTTTAATTTAACTTGCGTTACAGAACACACCCCTTGAAAGCCTCTACTAACTTGGGGCCGGATTCCCAAACTCTACTACCATCAGAGAAGAACCCGGTTGCGTTCCAGAAGGGCCGTAATAAAGACGGATGTGCTAAATGATAGTTTTTTAATTTATATACAAATTACATGGATTAGCCGGCAGTGGTCGGGTCTCTCTTCCTCTCCCCTTTATCTGTCTTCCTTTCCACCCTTGTCCTTCCCGCTCTACTCCCTCTATTCCAATTTCTTCCCATCTCTCAACTCTCCCTGTTCTCATCACTCAATCTCCAATTCTCTGTCTCTCTCTCTCTCTTTCCCCCTTTTCTCTCTTAAAAAAAATAGTATTGCGAATAGCTAAACACTTCTCAAAATAACTATATGGAATACAAATTCTGCATCTCAGACTCCATGAAAAATTAGGAGCCGATAATTCTTTAACTGGGACCGACCTCGACTAGCTTATGACATTCCCATACCATCACTGTGTCACCATGAAGAGTTGGGCGAGGCTACTAGCTGCTGCAACCGTCTGGCATCCAACCACAGAAAGACAAATAGAGACAGACTTCCACTTTATAGATATTAGAGAAAAAAGAGCAAGAAATATGTATAACGGATTGAAATAACGCTGAAAGCACATTATATTTCAATCCTTCTCATGCCCTGTAATACCCAGCTGGCCGGGCTAAGAATTACCTCTCCTCACTCAAGCAATTTCAGAAAATGCACAAGAGCTCTGTGAATTATTTATTTGCAATTTAAATTTCTCTCCTTACATGATTTCGAATTTTGTTGAATTTTGAAGGATATGTTTTCCTTCTAGTTAATATGCAGTCGAGATGCAAGGCTTAGCGACGAAGTCATCTATCACCACATTATTGGGTCGGAAGAGAAGGCAATTATCAGGAGAGAGCGGCAAGCCATTACGACTATATAGGAAAACGACCATATGGCAAGACGACAATATAGGTTCGGAAGAAACCTGCTTGTTGACGACCAAAGATCACATTCACTCCTGAATAATCTACCACTTCTGGGCTGTTCATGCCCGTGCCACCTCTTGCGTGGCTTAATCTTCATCAATTAGTCTGCTTGTTGAGGCTTGGCTTAAGACAGTGACAGAGATGCGAGTCATGATTTTGAAGTTAATTTGGGAAGTCTTGTATTAATAGTATTTAAAGAATGTTTCTCTCAATTACTTCCAGTAAAGTCAATAAAAAAGAACTTTTTTTCGATTTCGAATTTCAATAAATTCATAAACATTGATGTATGAATGTTTAACTGGGCACTTAAAATATTTATGGAAAAAAATTACTTCTATCTTTGTTTTCAACCATTTGTTTTAATTGGTATAAATTTTAATTGGTTTCAATAGGCTCAAGTAAATTAAATTGTTTTAATTGGTAACTGTAATTGTTTCATATAATTTCATCTACTCAGAGTCACGTCCTTTCTTGCAAGCACTCAAGAACTCTCAATATTTGTACATATAATTCTCCTAATATGGTGACTTCTCCTGTCAGGGGAACTTATTCTTGCTGAGAGTGATTATTTCTTCCAGGGGTGACTAATTCTGCCAGGGATGACTAATTCTGCCAGGGGGTGACTAATTCTGCCAGGGGGTGACTAATTCTGCCAGGGGGTGACTAATTCTGCCAGGGGGTGACTAATTCTGCCAGGGGGTGACTAATTCTCCCAAGGGTGACTAATTCTGCCAGGGGTGACTAATTCTGCCAGGGGTGACTAATTCTGCCAGGGGGTGACTAATTCTGCCAGGGGTGACTAATTCTGCCAGGGGTGACTAATTCTGCCAGGGGGTGACTAATTCTGCCAGGGGTGACTAATTCTGCCAGGGGGTGACTAATTCTGCCAGGGGGTGACTAATTCTGCCAGGGGTGACTAATTCTGCCAGGGGAGACTAATTCTGCCAGGGGGTGACTAATTCTGCCAGGGGGTGACTAATTCTGCCAGGGGTGACTAATTCTGCCAGGGGTGACTAATTCTGCCAGCGGTGACTAATTCTGCCATAGGTCGGTTGCCGGTCGGCCGAGCGGACAGCACACTGGACTTGTGATCCTGTGGTCCCGGGTTCGATCCCGGGCGCCGGCGAGAAACACTGGGCCGAGTGTCTTTCACCCTATGCCCCTGTTACCTAGCAGTAAAATAGGTACCTGGGAGTTAGTCTGCTACCACGGGCTGCTTCCTGGGGGTTGAGGCCTGCTCGAGGACCGGGCCGTGGGGACACTATAAAGCCCCGAAATCATCACAAGATGACCTCAAGATAGGTGACTTAACATGTATATAGAATACGTGGGCCTCGCTAACACAACACATGACAATTGGACTCTATAACCTCCCCAATATTGCTGGTATTGATGTCTTGGCCATGAATAACAGGTGTTAGTAACAGGTGTTAGTAACAGGTGTTAGTAACAGGTGTTAGATACAAGATAAAAATATATAAGAAAGTGATATATAAATGCTTCTGTTAATATATCACCTCGGGATGATATTTGTTATATTCTTTTAATTTACTGTCCGAATATGACCGAGGAAAACCAAAGCCAGGTGTTTGGGTCGAGTGTGTAGACCAGAGCCAGATGTTTGGGTCGTGTGTGTAGACCAGAGCCAGATGTTTGGGTCGTGTGTGTAGACCAGAGCCAGATGTTTGGGTCGTGTGTGTAGACCAGAGCCAGATGTTTGGGTCGTGTGTGTAGACCAGAGCCAGATGTCTGGGTCGTGTGTGTAGACCAGAGCCAGATGTTTGGGTCGTGTGTGTAGACCAGAGCCAGATGTTTGGGTCGTGTGTGTAGACCAGAGCCAGATGTTTGGGTCGTGTGTGTAGACCGGAGCCAGATGTTTGGGTCGTGTGTGTAGACCGGAGCCAGATGTCTGGGTCGTGTGTGTGTGTAGACCGGAGCCAGATGTCTGGGTCGTGTGTGTGTGTAGACCGGAGCCAGATGTCTGGGTCGTGTGTGTAGACCGGAGCCAGATGTTTGGGTCGTGTGTGTAGACCGGAGCCAGATGTTTGGGTCGTGTGTGTAGACCGGAGCCAGATGTTTGGGTCGTGTGTGTAGACCGGAGCCAGATGTTTGGGTCGTGTGTGTAGACCGGAGCCAGATGTCTGGGTCGTGTGTGTAGACCGGAGCCAGATGTCTGGGTCGTGTGTGTAGACCGGAGCAAGATGTTTGGGTCGTGTGTGTAGACCGGAGCCAGATGTTTGGGTCGTGTGTGTAGACCGGAGCCAGATGTTTGGGTCGTGTGTGTAGACCGGAGCCAGATGTTTGGGTCGTGTGTGTAGACCGGAGCCAGATGTCTGGGTCGTGTGTGTAGACCGGAGCCAGATGTTTGGGTCGTGTGTGTAGACCGGAGCCAGATGTCTGGGTCGTGTGTGTAGACCGGAGCCAGATGTCTGGGTCGTGTGTGTAGACCGGAGCCAGATGTCTGGGTCGTGTGTGTAGACCGGAGCCAGATGTCTGGGTCGTGTGTGTAGACCGGAGCCAGATGTCTGGGTCGTGTGTGTAGACCGGAGCCAGATGTTTGGGTCGTGTATGTAGACCGGAGCCAGATGTTTGGGTCGTGTGTGTAGACCGGAGCCAGATGTTTGGGTCGTGTGAGTAGACCGGAGCCAGATGTTTGGGTCGTGTGTGTAGACCGGAGCCAGATGTCTGGGTCGTGTGTGTAGACCGGAGCCAGATGTCTGGGTCGTGTGTGTAGACCGGAGCCAGATGTCTGGGTCGTGTGTGTAGACCGGAGCCAGATATTTGGGTCGTGTGTGTAGACCGGAGCCAGATGTTTGGGACGTGTATGTAGACCGGAGCCAGATGTTTGGGTCGTGTATGTAGACCGGAGCCAGATGTTTGGGTCGTGTGTGTAGACCGGAGCCAGATGTTTGGGTCGTGTGTGTAGACCGGAGCCAGATGTTTGGGTCGTGTGTAGAAGCCGGAGCCAGATGTTTGGGTCGTGTGTGTAGACCGGAGCCAGATGTCTGGGTCGTATGTGTAGACCAACACAAACACCTGACTCAGTATCGTTTTAACCCGTTTATGTGGCTCATCAATTTCAATTATTTAGTGTTGATGTCTGGGGGAAAAAATTATTTTTTAAGTTTAGGTTTGAGGGCAAATGTTTGAGTCCATATATATTAATTATTATCAATTATAATCAATTATATATAATTAATATTAATGATTATTATCAAACAATTATTTCACAAGCACGATGGAAAATTTTACTAAAAATATGTAAATTTATTCCATTTCGTCGTTACTTAATCATGAATATTCAACAGGCCATTATCACTGACACGTGTAGCACAGCTGTGAAGGTTACCATGACACGTGTAGCACAGCTGTGAAGGTCACCATGACACGTGTAGCACAGCTGTGAAGGTCACCATGACACGTGTAGCACAGCTATGAAGGTCACCATGACACGTGTAGCACAGCTGTGAAGGTCACCATGACACGTGTAGCACAGCTATGAAGGTCACCATGACACGTGTAGCACAGCTGTGAAGGTCACCATGACACGTGTAGCACAGCTGTGAAGGTCACCATGACACGTGTAGCACAGCTGTGAAGGTCACCATGACACGTGTAGCACAGCTATGAAGGTCACCATGACACGTGTAGCACAGCTGTGAAGGTCACCATGACACGTGTAGCACAGCTATGAAGGTCACCATGACACGTGTAGCACAGCTGTGAAGGTCACCATGACACGTGTAGCACAGCTGTGAAGGTCACCATGACACGTGTAGCACAGCTGTGAAGGTCACCATGACACGTGTAGCACAGCTGTGAAGGCCACCATGACACGTGTAGCACAGCTGTGAAGATCGCCATGACACGTGTAGCACAGCTGTGAAGGTCACCATGACACGTGTAGCACAGCTGTGAAGGGCACCATGACACGTGTAGCACAGCTGTGAAGGCCATCATGACACGTGTAGCACAGCTGTGAAGGCCACCATGACACGTGTAGCACAGCTGTGAAGGCCACCATGACACGTGTAGCACAGCTGTGAAGGTCGCCATGACACGTGTAGCACAGCTGTGAAGGCCACCATGACACGTGTAGCACAGCTGTGAAGGCCACCATGACACGTGTAGCACAGCTGTGAAGGCCACCATGACACGTGTAGCACAGCTGTGAAGGCCACCATGACACGTGTAGCACAGCTGTGAAGGCCACCATGACACGTGTAGCACAGCTGTGAAGGTCGCCATGACACGTGTAGCACAGCTGTGAAGGCCACCATGACACGTGTGGCACAGCTGTGAAGGTCACCATGACACGTGTAGCACAGCTGTGAAGGTCACCATGACACGTGTAGCACAGCTGTGAAGGTCACCATGACACGTGTAGCACAGCTGTGAAGGCCACCATGACACGTGTAGCACAGCTGTGAAGATCACCATGACACGTGTAGCACAGCTGTGAAGGTCACCATGACACGTGTAGCACAGCTGTGAAGGGCACCATGACACGTGTAGCACAGCTGTGAAGGCCACCATGACACGTGTAGCACAGCTGTGAAGGCCACCATGACACGTGTAGCACAGCTGTGAAGGCCACCATGACACGTGTAGCACAGCTGTGAAGGTCACCATGACACGTGTAGCACAGCTGTGAAGGCCACCATGACACGTGTAGCACAGCTGTGAAGGGCTCCATGACACTTGTAGCACAGCTGTGAAGGTCACCATGACACGTGTAGCACAGCTGTGAAGGCCACCATGACACGTGTAGCACAGCTGTGAAGGTCGCCATGACACGTGTAGCACAGCTGTGAAGGCCACCATGACACGTGTAGCACAGCTGTGAAGGTCACCATGACACGTGTAGCACAGCTGTGAAGGTCACCATGACACGTGTAGCACAGCTGTGAAGGTCACCATGACACGTGTAGCACAGCTGTGAAGGCCACCATGACACGTGTAGCACAGCTGTGAAGATCGCCATGACACGTGTAGCACAGCTGTGAAGGTCACCATGACACGTGTAGCACAGCTGTGAAGGGCACCATGACACGTGTAGCACAGCTGTGAAGGCCATCATGACACGTGTAGCACAGCTGTGAAGGCCACCATGACACGTGTAGCACAGCTGTGAAGGTCACCATGACACGTGTAGCACAGCTGTGAAGGCCACCATGACACGTGTAGCACAGCTGTGAAGGCCACCATGACACGTGTAGCACAGCTGTGAAGGTCGCCATGACACGTGTAGCACAGCTGTGAAGGCCACCATGACACGTGTAGCACAGCTGTGAAGGCCACCATGACACGTGTAGCACAGCTGTGAAGGCCACCATGACACGTGTAGCACAGCTGTGAAGGCCACCATGACACGTGTAGCACAGCTGTGAAGGCCACCATGACACGTGTAGCACAGCTGTGAAGGCCACCATGACACGTGTAGCACAGCTGTGAAGGACACCATGACACGTGTAGCACAGCTGTGAAGGCCACCATGACACGTGTAGCACAGCTGTGAAGGGCACCATGACACGTGTAGCACAGCTGTGAAGGCCACCATGACACGTGTAGCACAGCTGTGAAGGCCACCATGACACGTGTAGCACAGCTGTGAAGGTCACCATGACACGTGTAGCACAGCTGTGAAGGCCACCATGACACGTGTAGCACAGCTGTGAAGGGCTCCATGACACTTGTAGCACAGCTGTGAAGGTCACCATGACACGTGTAGCACAGCTGTGAAGGCCACCATGACACGTGTAGCACAGCTGTGAAGGGCACAATGACACGTGTAGCACAGCTGTAAAGGTCACCATGACACGTGTAGCACAGCTGTGAAGGTCACCATGACACGTGTAGCACAGCTGTGAAGGGCACCATGACACATGTAGCACAGCTGTGAAGGGCAACATGACACGTGTAGCACAGCTGTGAAGACCACCATGACACGTGTAGCACAGCTGTGAAGGACACCATGACACGTGTAGCACAGCTGTGAAGGCCACCATGACACGTGTAGCAAAGCTGTGAAGGTCACCATGACACGTGTAGCACAGCTGTGAAGGCCACCATGACACGTGTAGCACAGCTGTGAGGGGTACCATGACACGTGTAGCTCAGCTGTGAAGGTCACCATGACACGTGTAGCACAGCTGTGAAGGTCACCATGACACGTGTAGCACAGCTGTGAAGGCCACCATGACACGTGTAGCACAGCTGTGAAGGCCACCATGACACGTGTAGCACAGCTGTGAAGGGCACCATGACACGTGTAGCACAGCTGTGAAGGCCACCATGACACGTGTAGCACAGCTGTGAAGGCCACCATGACACGTGTAGCACAGCTGTGAAGGCCACCATGACACGTGTAGCACAGCTGTGAAGGTCACCATGACACGTGTAGCACAGCTGTGAAGGCCACCATGACACGTGTAGCACAGCTGTGAAGGCCACCATGACACGTGTAGCACAGCTGTGAGGGGTACCATGACACGTGTAGCACAGCTGTGAAGGTCACCATGACACGTGTAGCACAGCTGTGAGGGGTACCATGACATGTGTAGCACAGCTGTGAAGGCCACCATGACACGTGTGGCACAGCTGTGAAGGCCACCATGACACGTGTAGCACAGCTGTGAAGGCCACTATGACACGTGTAGCACAGCTGTGAGGGGTACCATGACTCGTGTAGCACAGCTGTGAAGGTCACCATGACACGTGTAGCACAGCTGTGAGGGGTACCATGACATGTGTAGCACAGCTGTGAAGGCCACCATGACACGTGTAGCACAGCTGTGAAGGCCACCATGACACGTGTAGCACAGCTGTGAAGGCCACCATGACACGTGTAGCACAGCTGTGAAGGTCGCCATAACACGTGTAGCACAGCTGTGAAGGCCACAATGACACGTGTAGCACAGCTGTGAAGGCCACCATGACACGTGTAGCACAGCTGTGAAGGCCACCATGACACGTGTAGCACAGCTGTGAAGGCCACCATGACACGTGTAGCACAGCTGTGAAGGCCACCATGACACGTGTAGCACAGCTGTGAAGGCCACCATGACACGTGTAGCACAGCTGTGAAGGGCACCATGACACGTGTAGCACAGCTGTGAAGGCCACCATGACACGTGTAGCACAGCTGTGAAGGGCACCATGACACGTGTAGCACAGCTGTGAAGGGCACCATGACATGTGTAGCTCAGCTGTGAAGGCCACCATGACACGTGTAGCACAGCTGTGAAGGCCACCATGACACGTGTAGCACAGCGTTGAAGGCCACCATGACACGTGTAGCACAGCTGTGAGGGGTACCATGACACGTGTAGCACAGCTGTGAAGTCCACCATGACACGTGTAGCACAGCTGTGAAGGCCAAAATTACACGTGTAGCACAGCTGTGAAGGACACCATGACACGTGTAGCACAGCTGTGAAGGCCACCATGACACGTGTAGCACAGCTGTGAAGGCCACCATGACACGTGTAGCACAGCTGTGAAGGCCACCATGACACGTGTAGCACAGCTGTGAAGGCCACCATGACACGTGTAGCACAGCTGTGAAGGGTACCATGACACGTGTAGCACAGCTGTGAAGGCCACCATGACACGTGTAGCACAGCTGTGAAGGTCACCATGACACGTGTAGCACAGCTGTGAAGGCCACCATGACACGTGTAGCACAGCTGTGAAGGCCACCATGACACGTGTAGCACAGCTGTGAAGGGCACCATGACATGTGTAGCACAGCTGTGAAGGTCACCATGACACGTGTAGCACAGCTGTGAAGGTCACCATGACACGTGTAGCACAGCTGTGAGGGGTACCATGACATGTGTAGCACAGCTGTGAAGGCCACCATGACACGTGTGGCACAGCTGTGAAGGCCACCATGACACGGGTAGCACAGCTGTGAAGGCCACTATGACACGTGTAGCACAGCTGTGAGGGGTACCATGACTCGTGTAGCACAGCTGTGAAGGTCACCATGACACGTGTAGCACAGCTGTGAGGGGTACCATGACATGTGTAGCACAGCTGTGAAGGCCACCATGACACGTGTAGCACAGCTGTGAAGGCCACAATGACACGTGTAGCACAGCTGTGAAGGCCACCATGACACGTGTAGCACAGCTGTGAGGGGTACCATGACACGTGTAGCACAGCTGTGAAGTCCACCATGACACGTGTAGCACAGCTGTGAAGGCCAAAATTACACGTGTAGCACAGCTGTGAAGGCCACCATGACACGTGTAGTACAGCTGTGAAGGCCAAAATTACACGTGTAGCACAGCTGTGAAGGTCACCATGACACGTGTAGCACAGCTGTGAAGGACACCATGACACGTGTAGCACAGCTGTGAAGGACACCATGACACGTGTAGCACAGCTGTGAAGGCCACCATGACACGTGTAGCACAGCTGTGAAGGGCACCATGACACGTGTAGCACAGCTGTGAAGGCCACCATGACACGTGTAGCACAGCTGTGAAGGTCACCATGACACGTGTAGCACAGCTGTGAAGGCCACCATGACACGTGTAGCACAGCTGTGAAGGCCACCATGACACGTGTAGCACAGCTGTGAAGGCCAAAATTACACGTGTAGCACAGCTGTGAAGGCCACCATGACACGTGTAGCACAGCTGTGAAGGCCACCACGTCACGTGTAGCACAGCTGTGAAGGCCACCATGACACGTGTAGCACAGCTGTGAAGGCCACCATGACACGTGTAGCACAGCTGTGAAGGGCACAATGACACGTGTAGCACAGCTGTGAAGGTCACCATGACACGTGTAGCACAGCTGTGAAGGTCACCATGACACGTGTAGCACAGCTGTGAAGGGCACCATGACACATGTAGCACAGCTGTGAAGGGCAACATGACACGTGTAGCACAGCTGTGAAGACCACCATGACACGTGTAGCACAGCTGTGAAGGACACCATGACACGTGTAGCACAGCTGTGAAGGCCATCATGACACGTGTAGCAAAGCTGTGAAGGTCACCATGACACGTGTAGCACAGCTGTGAAGGCCACCATGACACGTGTAGCACAGCTGTGAGGGGTACCATGACACGTGTAGCACAGCTGTGAAGGTCACCATGACACGTGTAGCACAGCTGTGAAGGTCACCATGACACGTGTAGCACAGCTGTGAAGGCCACCATGACACGTGTAGCACAGCTGTGAAGGCCACCATGACACGTGTAGCACAGCTGTGAAGGGCACCATGACACGTGTAGCACAGCTGTGAATTCCACCATGACACGTGTAGCACAGCTGTGAAGGCCACCATGACACGTGTAGCACAGCTGTGAAGGCCACCATGACACGTGTAGCACAGAAGTGAAGGTCACCATGACACGTGTAGCACAGCTGTGAAGGCCACCATGACACGTGTAGCACAGCTGTGAAGGCCACCATGACACGTGTAGCACAGCTGTGAGGGGTACCATGACATGTGTAGCACAGCTGTGAAGGCCACCATGACACGTGTAGCACAGCTGTGACGGGTACCATGACATGTGTAGTACAGCTGTGAAGGCCACCATGACACGTGTGGCACAGCTGTGAAGGCCACCATGACACGTGTAGCACAGCTGTGAAGGCCACTATGACACGTGTAGCACAGCTGTGAGGGGTACCATGACTCGTGTAGCACAGCTGTGAAGGTCACCATGACACGTGTAGCACAGCTGTGAGGGGTACCATGACATGTGTAGCACAGCTGTGAAGGCCACCATGACACGTGTAGCACAGCTGTGAAGGCCACAATGACACGTGTAGCACAGCTGTGAGGGGTACCATGACACGTGTAGCACAGCTGTGAAGGCCACCATGACACGTGTAGCACAGCTGTGAAGGTCACCATGACACGTGTAGCACAGCTGTGAAGGCCACCATGACACGTGTAGCACAGCTGTGAAGGCCAAAATTACACGTGTATCACAGCTGTGAAGGCCACCATGACACGTGTAGCACAGCTGTGAAGGCCACCATGTCACGTGTAGCACAGCTGTGAAGGCCACCATGACACGTGTAGCACAGCTGTGAAGGCCACCATGACACGTGTAGCACAGCTGTGAAGGGCACAATGACACGTGTAGCACAGCTGTGAAGGTCACCATGACACGTGTAGCACAGCTGTGAAGGTCACCATGACACGTGTAGCACAGCTGTGAAGGGCACCATGACACGTGTAGCACAGCTGTGAAGGGCAACATGACACGTGTAGCACAGCTGTGAAGACCACCATGACACGTGTAGCACAGCTGTGAAGGACACCATGACACGTGTAGCACAGCTGTGAAGGCCACCATGACACGTGTAGCAAAGCTGTGAAGGTCACCATGACACGTGTAGCACAGCTGTGAAGGCCACCATGACACGTGTAGCACAGCTGTGAGGGGTACCATGACACGTGTAGCACAGCTGTGAAGGTCACCATGACACGTGTAGCACAGCTGTGAAGGCCACCATGACACGTGTAGCACAGCTGTGAAGGCCACCATGACACGTGTAGCACAGCTGTGAAGGGCACCATGACACGTGTAGCACAGCTGTGAAGGCCACCATGACACGTGTAGCACAGCTGTGAAGGCCACCATGACACGTGTAGCACAGCTGTGAAGGCCACCATGACACGTGTAGCACAGAAGTGAAGGTCACCATGACACGTGTAGCACAGCTGTGAAGGCCACCATGACACGTGTAGCACAGCTGTGAAGGCCACCATGACACGTGTAGCACAGCTGTGAGGGGTACCATGACACGTGTAGCACAGCTGTGAAGGTCACCATGACACGTGTAGCACAGCTGTGAGGGGTACCATGACATGTGTAGCACAGCTGTGAAGGCCACCATGACACGTGTGGCACAGCTGTGAAGGCCACCATGACACGTGTAGCACAGCTGTGAAGGCCACTATGACACGTGTAGCACAGCTGTGAGGGGTACCATGACTCGTGTAGCACAGCTGTGAAGGTCACCATGACACGTGTAGCACAGCTGTGAGGGGTACCATGACATGTGTAGCACAGCTGTGAAGGCCACCATGACACGTGTAGCACAGCTGTGAAAGCCACAATGACACGTGTAGCACAGCTGTGAAGGCCACCATGACACGTGTAGCACAGCTGTGAGGGGTACCATGACACGTGTAGCACAGCTGTGAAGTCCACCATGACACGTGTAGCACAGCTGTGAAGGCCAAAATTACACGTGTAGCACAGCTGTGAAGGCCACCATGACACGTGTAGTACAGCTGTGAAACCCAAAATTACACGTGTAGCACAGCTGTGAAGATCACCATGACACGTGTAGCACAGCTGTGAAGGACACCATGACACGTGTAGCACAGCTGTGAAGGCCACCATGACACGTGTAGCACAGCTGTGAAGGGCACCATGACACGTGTAGCACAGCTGTGAAGGCCACCATGACACGTGTAGCACAGCTGTGAAGGTCACCATGACACGTGTAGCACAGCTGTGAAGGCCACCATGACACGTGTAGCACAGCTGTGAAGGCCACCATGACACGTGTAGCACAGCTGTGAGGGGTACCATGACACGTGTAGCACAGCTGTGAAGGTCACCATGACACGTGTAGCACAGCTGTGAGGGGTACCATGACATGTGTAGCACAGCTGTGAAGGCCACCATGACACGTGTGGCACAGCTGTGAAGGCCACCATGACACGTGTAGCACAGCTGTGAAGGCCACTATGACACGTGTAGCACAGCTGTGAGGGGTACCATGACTCGTGTAGCACAGCTGTGAAGGTCACCATGACACGTGTAGCACAGCTGTGAGGGGTACCATGACATGTGTAGCACAGCTGTGAAGGCCACCATGACACGTGTAGCACAGCTGTGAAAGCCACAATGACACGTGTAGCACAGCTGTGAAGGCCACCATGACACGTGTAGCACAGCTGTGAGGGGTACCATGACACGTGTAGCACAGCTGTGAAGTCCACCATGACACGTGTAGCACAGCTGTGAAGGCCAAAATTACACGTGTAGCACAGCTGTGAAGGCCACCATGACACGTGTAGTACAGCTGTGAAGCCCAAAATTACACGTGTAGCACAGCTGTGAAGGTCACCATGACACGTGTAGCACAGCTGTGAAGGACACCATGACACGTGTAGCACAGCTGTGAAGGCCACCATGACACGTGTAGCACAGCTGTGAAGGGCACCATGACACGTGTAGCACAGCTGTGAAGGCCACCATGACACGTGTAGCACAGCTGTGAAGGTCACCATGACACGTGTAGCACAGCTGTGAAGGCCACCATGACACGTGTAGCACAGCTGTGAAGGCCACCATGACACGTGTAGCACAGCTGTGAAGGTCACCATGACACGTGTAGCACAGCTGTGAAGGCCACCATGACACGTGTAGCACAGCTGTGAAGGCCACCATGACACGTGTAGCACAGCTGTGAAGGCCAAAATTACACGTGTAGCACAGCTGTGAAGGCCACCATGACACGTGTAGCACAGCTGTGAAGGCCACCACGTCACGTGTAGCACAGCTGTGAAGGCCACCATGACACGTGTAGCACAGCTGTGAAGGCCACCATGACACGTGTAGCACAGCTGTGAAGGGCACAATGACACGTGTAGCACAGCTGTGAAGGTCACCATGACACGTGTAGCACAGCTGTGAAGGTCACCATGACACGTGTAGCACAGCTGTGAAGGTCACCATGACACGTGTAGCACAGCTGTGAAGGGCACCATGACACATGTAGCACAGCTGTGAAGGGCAACATGACACGTGTAGCACAGCTGTGAAGACCACCATGACACGTGTAGCACAGCTGTGAAGGACACCATGACACGTGTAGCACAGCTGTGAAGGCCATCATGACACGTGTAGCAAAGCTGTGAAGGTCACCATGACACGTGTAGCACAGCTGTGAAGGCCACCATGACACGTGTAGCACAGCTGTGAGGGGTACCATGACACGTGTAGCACAGCTGTGAAGGTCACCATGACACGTGTAGCACAGCTGTGAAGGTCACCATGACACGTGTAGCACAGCTGTGAAGGCCACCATGACACGTGTAGCACAGCTGTGAAGGCCACCATGACACGTGTAGCACAGCTGTGAAGGGCACCATGACACGTGTAGCACAGCTGTGAAGGCCACCATGACACGTGTAGCACAGCTGTGAAGGCCACCATGACACGTGTAGCACAGCTGTGAAGGCCACCATGACACGTGTAGCACAGAAGTGAAGGTCACCATGACACGTGTAGCACAGCTGTGAAGGCCACCATGACACGTGTAGCACAGCTGTGAAGGCCACCATGACACGTGTAGCACAGCTGTGAGGGGTACCATGACACGTGTAGCACAGCTGTGAAGGTCACCATGACACGTGTAGCACAGCTGTGACGGGTACCATGACATGTGTAGCACAGCTGTGAAGGCCACCATGACACGTGTGGCACAGCTGTGAAGGCCACCATGACACGTGTAGCACAGCTGTGAAGGTCACTATGACACGTGTAGCACAGCTGTGAGGGGTACCATGACTCGTGTAGCACAGCTGTGATGGTCACCATGACACGTGTAGCACAGCTGTGAGGGGTACCATGACATGTGTAGCACAGCTGTGAAGGCCACCATGACACGTGTAGCACAGCTGTGAAGGCCACAATGACACGTGTAGCACAGCTGTGAGGGGTACCATGACACGTGTAGCACAGCTGTGAAGGCCACCATGACACGTGTACCACAGCTGTGAAGGTCACCATGACACGTGTAGCACAGCTGTGAAGGCCACCATGACACGTGTAGCACAGCTGTGAAGGCCAAAATTACACGTGTAGCACAGCTGTGAAGGCCACCATGACACGTGTAGCACAGCTGTGAAGGCCACCATGTCACGTGTAGCACAGCTGTGAAGGCCACCATGACACGTGTAGCACAGCTGTGAAGGCCACCATGACACGTGTAGCACAGCTGTGAAGGGCACAATGACACGTGTAGCACAGCTGTGAAGGTCACCATGACACGTGTAGCACAGCTGTGAAGGTCACCATGACACGTGTAGCACAGCTGTGAAGAGCACCATGACACGTGTAGCACAGCTGTGAAGGGCAACATGACACGTGTAGCACAGCTGTGAAGACCACCATGACACGTGTAGCACAGCTGTGAAGGACACCATGACACGTGTAGCACAGCTGTGAAGGCCACCATGACACGTGTAGCAAAGCTGTGAAGGTCACCATGACACGTGTAGCACAGCTGTGAAGGCCACCATGACACGTGTAGCACAGCTGTGAGGGGTACCATGACACGTGTAGCACAGCTGTGAAGGTCACCATGACACGTGTAGCACAGCTGTGAAGGCCACCATGACACGTGTAGCACAGCTGTGAAGGCCACCATGACACGTGTAGCACAGCTGTGAAGGGCACCATGACACTTGTAGCACAGCTGTGAAGGCCACCATGACACGTGTAGCACAGCTGTGAAGGCCACCATGACACGTGTAGCACAGCTGTGAAGGCCACCATGACACGTGTAGCACAGAAGTGAAGGTCACCATGACACGTGTAGCACAGCTGTGAAGGCCACCATGACACGTGTAGCACAGCTGTGAAGGCCACCATGACACGTGTAGCACAGCTGTGAGGGGTACCATGACACGTGTAGCACAGCTGTGAAGGTCACCATGACACGTGTAGCACAGCTGTGAGGGGTACCATGACATGTGTAGCACAGCTGTGAAGGCCACCATGACACGTGTGGCACAGCTGTGAAGGCCACCATGACACGTGTAGCACAGCTGTGAAGGCCACTATGACACGTGTAGCACAGCTGTGAGGGGTACCATGACTCGTGTAGCACAGCTGTGAAGGTCACCATGACACGTGTAGCACAGCTGTGAGGGGTACCATGACATGTGTAGCACAGCTGTGAAGGCCACCATGACACGTGTAGCACAGCTGTGAAAGCCACAATGACACGTGTAGCACAGCTGTGAAGGCCACCATGACACGTGTAGCACAGCTGTGAGGGGTACCATGACACGTGTAGCATAGCTGTGAAGTCCACCATGACACGTGTAGCACAGCTGTGAAGGCCAAAATTACACGTGTAGCACAGCTGTGAAGGCCACCATGACACGTGTAGTACAGCTGTGAAGCCCAAAATTACACGTGTAGCACAGCTGTGAAGGTCACCATGACACGTGTAGCACAGCTGTGAAGGACACCATGACACGTGTAGCACAGCTGTGAAGGCCACCATGACACGTGTAGCACAGCTGTGAAGGGCACCATGACACGTGTAGCACAGCTGTGAAGGCCACCATGACACGTGTAGCACAGCTGTGAAGGTCACCATGACACGTGTAGCACAGCTGTGAAGGCCACCATGACACGTGTAGCACAGCTGTGAAGGCCACCATGACACGTGTAGCACAGCTGTGAAGGCCACCATGACACGTGTAGTACAGCTGTGAAGGCCACCATGACACGTGTAGCACAGCTGTGAAGGCCACCATGACACGTGTAGCACAGCTGTGAAGGCCACCATGACACGTGTAGCACAGCTGTGAAGGCCACCATGACACGTGTAGCTCTGCTGTGAAGGGCACCATGACACGTGTAGCACAGCTGTGAAGGCCACCATGACACGTGTAGCACAGCTGTGAAGGCCACCATGACACTGTAGCACAGCTGTGAAGGCCACCATGACACGTGTAGCACAGCTGTGAAGGCCACCATGACACGTGTAGCACAGCTTTGAAGGCCACCATGCCACGTGTAGCACAGCTGTGAAGGCCACCATGACACGTGTAGCACAGCTGTGAAGGTCACCATGACACGTGTAGCACAGCTGTGAAGGCCACCATGACACGTGTAGCACAGCTGTGAAGGCCACCATGACACGTGTAGCACAGCTGTGAAGGCCACCATGACACGTGTAGCACAGCTGTGAAGGCCACCATGACACGTGTAGCACAGCTTTGAAGGCCACCATGCCACGTGTAGCACAGCTGTGAAGGCCACCATGACACGTGTAGCACAGCTGTGAAGGTCACCATGACACGTGTAGCACAGCTGTGAAGGTCACCATGACACGTGTAGCACAGCTGTGAGGTGTACCATGACATGTGTAGCACAGCTGTGAAGGCCACCATGACACGTGTGGCACAGCTGTGAAGGCCACCATGACACGTGTAGCACAGCTGTGAAGGCCACTATGACACGTGTAGCATAGCTGTGAGGGGTACCATGACTCGTGTAGCACAGCTGTGAAGGTCACCATGACACGTGTAGCACAGCTGTGAGGGGTACCATGACATGTGTAGCACAGCTGTGAAGGCCACCATGACACGTGTAGCACAGCTGTGAAGGCCACAATGACACGTGTAGCACAGCTGTGAAGGCCACCATGACACGTGTAGCACAGCTGTGAGGGGTACCATGACACGTGTAGCACAGCTGTGAAGTCCACCATGACACGTGTAGCACAGCTGTAAAGGGCACCATGACACGTGTAGCACAGCTGTGAAGGCCACCATGACACGTGTAGCACAGCTGTGAAGGCCACCATGACACGTGTAGCACAGCTGTGAAGGCCACCATGACACGTGTAGCACAGAAGTGAAGGTCACCATGACACGTGTAGCACAGCTGTGAAGGCCACCATGACACGTGTAGCACAGCTGTGAAGGCCACCATGACACGTGTAGCACAGCTGTGAGGGGTACCATAACACGTGTAGCACAGCTGTGAAGGTCACCATGACACGTGTAGCACAGCTGTGAGGGGTACCATGACATGTGTAGCACAGCTGTGAAGGCCACCATGACACGTGTGGCACAGCTGTGAAGGCCACCATGACACGTGTAGCACAGCTGTGAAGGCCACTATGACACGTGTAGCACAGCTGTGAGGGGTACCATGACTCGTGTAGCACAGCTGTGAAGGTCACCATGACACGTGTAGCACAGCTGTGAGGGGTACCATGACATGTGTAGCACAGCTGTGAAGGCCACCATGACACGTGTAGCACAGCTGTGAAGGCCACAATGACACGTGTAGCACAGCTGTGAAGGCCACCATGACACGTGTAGCACAGCTGTGAGGGGTACCATGACACGTGTAGCACAGCTGTGAAGTCCACCATGACACGTGTAGCACAGCTGTGAAGGCCAAAATTACACGTGTAGCACAGCTGTGAAGGCCACCATGACACGTGTAGTACAGCTGTGAAGGCCAAAATTACACGTGTAGCACAGCTGTGAAGGTCACCATGACACGTGTAGCACAGCTGTGAAGGACACCATGACACGTGTAGCACAGCTGTGAAGGCCACCATGACACGTGTAGCACAGCTGTGAAGGCCACCATGACACGTGTAGCACAGCTGTGAAGGCCACCATGACACGTGTAGCACAGCTGTGAAGGCCACCATGACACGTGTAGCACAGCTGTGAAGGCCACCATGACACGTGTAGCACAGCTGAGAAGGCCACCATGACACGTGTAGATCTGCTGTGAAGGGCACCATGACACGTGTAGCACAGCTGTGAAGGCCACCATGACACGTGTAGCACAGCTGTGAAGGCCACCATGACACGTGTAGCACAGCTGTGAAGGCCACCATGACACGTGTAGCACAGCTGTGAAGGCCACCATGACACGTGTTGCACAGCTGTGAAGGCCACCATGACACGTGTAGCACAGCTGTGAAGGCCACCATGACACGTGTAGCACAGCTGTGAAGAGCACCATGACACGTGTAGCACAGCTGTGAAGGGCACCATGACACGTGTAGCACAGCTGTGAAGGGCACCATGACACGTGTAGCACAGCTGTGAAGGTCACCATGACACGTGTAGCACAGCTGTGAAGGGCACCATGACACGTGTGGCACAGCTGTGAAGGTCACCATGACACGTGTAGCACAGCTGTGAAGGGCACCATGACACGTGTAACACAGCTGTGAAGGGCACCATGACACGTGTAGCACAGCTGTGAAGGTCACCATGACACGTGTAACACAGCTGTGAAGGCCACCATGACACGTGTAACACAGCTGTGAAGGGCACCATGAGACGTGTAGCACAGCTGTGAAGGGCACCATGACACGTGTACCACAGCTGTGAAGGGCACCATGATAGACTCCAGCAGGATGAGCCATAGAGTGACACACAGCAGCACAGAACAGATGGTGGTCGTTCTTCATTGAGATTTATAATATCAATTTGTGGTTGTCGTGATGGCGTTCGTTGCGATAGGGTTGTGGTAGTGGATGTGGTGATGGTGGTTGTTGGTGATGGTCGGGAGTAAGTCGGCCGAGCGGACAGCACGCTGGACTTGTTATCCTGTGGTCCCGGGTTCGATCCCGGGCGCCGGCGAGAAACAATGGGCAGAGTTTCTTTCACCCTATGCCCCTGTTACCTAGAAGTAAAATACGTACCTGGGAGTTAGTCAGCTGTCACGGGCTGCTTCCTGGGGGTGGAGGCCTGGTCGAGGACCGGGCCGCGGGGACACTAAAGCCCCGAAATAATCTCAAGATAACCTCAAGAGGGTGGTGGTGGTGGTATTGGTGGTGGTGGTTGTTGGTGATGGTATTGGTGGTTGGTGGTGGTTGTTGGTTATGTTATTGGTGGTGGTTGGTGATGGTACTGGTGGTTGTTGATGGTATTGGTGGTTGGTGGTGGTATTAGTGGTTGGTGGTGGTATTGGTATTCAAGAGAGAACTGGATAAGCACCTCCAAAGGATACCTGATCAACCAGGCTGTGACTCGTACGTCAGGCTGCGAGCAGCCGCGTCCAACAGCCTGGTTGATCAGTCAGGCAACCAGGAGGCCTGGTCGACGACCGGGCCGCGGGGACGCTAAGCCCCGGAAGCACCTCAAGGTAACCTCAAGGTAAGGTAAGGTTGGTGGTTGGTGGTGGTTGTTGGTGATGGTGGTTGTTGGTGATGGTATTGGTGGTGGTTATTGGTGATGGTATTGGTGGTGGTGGTTGTTGATGATGGCATTGGTGGTGGTGTTTGTTGGTGATGGTATTGGTGGTGGTGTTTGTTGGTGATGGTATTGGTGGTGGTGTTTGTTGGTGATGGTATTGGTGGTTGGTGGTGGTTGTTGGTGATGGTATTGGTGGTGGTTATTGGTGATGGTATTGGTGGTGGTGGTTGTTGATGATGGCATTGGTGGTGGTGTTTGTTGGTGATGGTATTGGTGGTGGTGTTTGTTGGTGATGGTATTGGTGGTTGGTGGTGGTTGTTGGTGATGGTATTGGTGGTGGTGGTTGTTGGTGATGGTATTGGTGGTTGGTGGTGGTTGTTGGTGATGGTATTGGTGGTTGGTGGTGATATTGGTGGTGGTGGTGGTTGGTGGTGTTGGTGTTGGTAGTGGTGGTTGGTGGTGTTGGTGTTGGTAGTGGTGGTTGTTGGTGTTGGTAGTGGTGGTTGGTGGTGGTGGTGGTGGTGGTGGTAGTGGTGGTGGTATTGGTGGTTGGTGGTGTTGGTGGTTGGTGGTGGTGGTGTTGGTATTGGTGGTTGGTGGTGGTGGTGGTGTTGGTATTGGTGGTTGGTGGTGGTGGTGGTGGTATTGATGGTTGGTGGTGGTGGTGGTTGGTGGTGGTGGTATTGGTGGTTGGTGGTGGTGGTATTGGTGGTTGGTAGTGGTGGTGGTATTGATGGTTGGTGGTGGTGGTTGGTGGTGGTGGTATTGGTGGTTGGTGGTGGTGGTATTGGTGGTTGGTAGTGGTGGTGGTATTGGTGGTGGTGATTGTGGTGGTGTTGATAATTGTGGTGGTGTTAGTGGTGGTGGTGGTGGTGGTGGTGGTGTTGGTGGTTGGTGGTGGTGGTGGTGGTGTTGGTGGTTGGTGGTGGTGGTGGTGATGTTGTTGTTGTTGTTGGTGTTGGTAGTAGTGGTGTTAGTTGGTGGTGGTGTTGGTTGTTGGTGCTGTTGGTTGGTGGTGGTGTTGGTTGGTAGTGGTACTCACCTAATTGTACTCACCTAATTGTGCTTGCGGGGGTTGAGCTTTGGCTCTTTGGTCCCGCCTCTCAACTGTCAATCAACTGGTGTACAGATTCCTGAGCCTACTGGGCTCTATCATACCTACATTTGAAACTGTGTATGGAGTCAGCCTCCACCACATCACTTCCTAGTGCATTCCATTTATTAACTACTCTGACACTGAAAAAATTCTTTCTAACGTCTCTGTGGCTCATCTGGGTACTAAGTTTCCACCTGTGTCCCCTTGTTCGTGTCCCACCCGTGCTGAAGAGTTTGTCTTTGTCCACCCTGTCAATTCCCCTGAGAATTTTGTAGGTGGTTATCATGTCTCCCCTTACTCTTCTGTTTTCCAGGGATGTGAGGTTTAGCTCCTTTAGCCTTTCCTCGTAGCTCAATCCTCTCAGTTCCGGGACGAGCCTGGTGGCATACCGCTGAATCTTCTCTAACTTTGTCTTGTGTTTAACTAGGTATGGACTCCAGGCTGGAGCTGCATACTCCAGGATTGGTCTTACATAAGTGGTATACAGGGTTCTGAAAGATTCCTTACACAAGTTTCTGAAGGCAGTTCTTATGTTGGCCAGTCTAGCATATGCCGCTGATGATATTCTTTTGATGTGGGCCTCTGGGGACAGGTTCGGTGTGATATCAACCCCCAGATCCTTCTCTCTATTTGATTCTTGCAGGATTTCCCCTCCCAGATGATACCTTGTGTTCAGCCTCCTGCTCCCTTCGCCTAATTTCATCACCTTACACTTTCCAGAGTTGAACTTCAGCAGCCATTTTCTAGACCATTCCTCCAGTTTATCCAGGTCATCCTGTAGTCTCTGTCTATCTTCATCCGTCTTGATTCTTCTCATAATTTTTGCATCATCAGCAAACATCGAGAGGAATGAGTCTATACCCTCTGGAAGATCGTTCACATATATTAGAAACAGGATGGGTCCAAGTACTGAGCCCTGTGGGACTCCGCTGGTGACATCTCGCCACTCTGATGTCTTCCCCCTCACCGTTACTCGCTGTTTCCTGTTGCTTAAGTACTCCCTTATCCACTGGAGCACCTTCCCTTTTACTCCTGCCTGTTGCTCCAACTTTTTTAACAGCCTTTTATGGGGTACTGTGTCGAAGGCTTTTTGGCAATCCAGGAAAATGCAGTCGGCCCACCCTTCTCTTTCCTGCCTAATTTTCGTTGCCTGGTCATAAAATTCTATTAACCCTGTGAGGCACGATTTACCATCTCTGAACCCATGTTGGTGGTGCGTTACAAAGTTATTTCCCTCCAGATGCTCTACGAGCCTTTTCCTCACGATCTTCTCCAGCACCTTGCATGGTATACAAGTTAAGGAAACTGGCCTGTAATTCAGTGCCTCTTGCCTGTCTCCCTTTTTGTATATTGGGACCACGTTAGCTGTCTTCCAACTTTCTGGTAAGTCTCCTGTTTCCAGTGACCTGTTATACACCATAGAGAGTGGCACACTTAGTGCTTCTGCACCTTCCTTTAGTATCCATGGTGAGATTCTATCAGGCCCAACAGCCTTTGTCACATCTAGCTCCAGCAGACACCTTTTGACCTCATCACTGGTGAGGTCAAATTCCTCCAAGGTTTCCAAGGTTGCCGCCTCCTCATTTAGTGCAGGGGCTTCTCCTTGTTCTATTGTGAAGACCTCCTGGAATCTCTTGTTGAGTTCTTCACACACCTGGTAGTGGTGGTGGTGGTGTTGGTATTGGTGGTGGTGGTGTTGGTGTTGGTGGTGGTATTGGTGTTAGTATTGGTGGTGTTGGTGGTGGTATTGGTAGTGTTGGTGGTGGTATTGGTGGTGGTATTGGTGGTTGGTGGTGTTGGTGTTAGTAGTGGTGGTTGGTGGTGTTGGTAGTGGTGGTTGGTGGTGGTGGTGGTGGTAGTGGTGATGGTATTGGTGGTTGGTGGTGTTGGTGGTTGGTGGTGGTGGTGGTGGTATTGGTGGTTGGTGGTGGTGGTGTTGGTATTGGTATTGGTGGTGTTGCTGGTGGTATTGGTGTTGGTGATGGTATTGGTGTTGGTGTTGGTGGTGGTGTTACATAAGAACAAGGTAACTGCAGGAGGCCTATTTTCCCATACGAGGCAGCTCTTGTCTATATCCACCCAATCCCATTCATATACATGTCCAACCAGCGCTTGAAACTGACGAGGGACCCCACCTCCACCACGTTACGCGGTAATTGGTTCCACAAATCAACAACCCTCTTACCTAACCAGTATTTACCCAAGTCTTTCCTAAATCTAAACTTATCCAATTTATACCCATTGTTTCATGTTCTGTCTTGTGTTGATACTTTTAATACCTTATTAATATCCCTTTTGTTATGTCCACTCATCCACTTGTAAACCAATATCATGTCACCCCTAACTCTTCGCCTTTCCAGTGAACGGAAGTTAAGCTTTGTTAATCTTTCTTCATATGAAAGATTTCCAATTTGGGGAATTAACTTAGTCATCCTACGCTGGACACGTTCAAGTGAATTTATATCCATTCTATAATATGGCGACCAAAACTGAACTGCATAATCTAAATGAGGCCTAACCAGAGCAATATATAGCTTAAGAACCACACCAGGTGTCTTGTTACTAACGCTGCGATTAATAAATCCCAGTGTCCGATTTGCCTTATTACGAACATTTATGCATTGATCCTTTTGTTTTAAATTCTTACTAATCATAACTCCCAGATCCCTTTCGCAATCCGACTTCGCAATCTCCACACCATCTAGCTCGTATCATGTAACTCCATCATCATCACCCAGCCTCAGAACTTTACATTTATCAGCACCAAACTGCATCTGCCAATCCTTTGGCCAATTCAAAACCCTACCCAGATCAACCTGAAGTAATAGTGAGTGTTTTTCCGTGTTAATTTCCCTACCGCTCCTTGTATCATCTGCAAATTTGCATATGTTGCTACTCAAACCTGAATCTAAATCATTTAAACATATTATAAACAACAGAGGTCCCAGGACAGAGCCTTGAGGCACTCCACTAACAACACTATCCCACTCTGACTTAACCCCACCAATACCAACTCTGTTTCCCTTGGAATAGCCATGCCCTAATCCAACTCAATATAGCACCCCCAATACCATGAGCTTCTATTTTTGTAACCAGTCCTTCATATGGCACTGTATCAAAAGCTTTGCTAAAGTCAAGGTATACAACATCACAATCCTTACCACTTTCAACTGCCTCAACTATGCTGGAATAAAAAGATAGCAAATTTGTTAACATGAACGGCCATCGTGTTGGTGGGTGTTGGTGGTGTTGGTGTTTGTTGTGTTGTTGATTGGTGGTGTTGGTGGTTGTGGTAGTAGTGGTGGTGATGGTGGGTGGTGGTGTTGGTGGTAATGGTGGTGGTGGTGATTGGTGGTGGTGTTGGTGATTGGTGGTGGTGGTGTTGGTGATTGTGGTAGTGTTGGTGATTGTGGTGGTGTTGGTGATTGTGGTGGTGTTGGTGATTGTGGTGGTGTTGGTGATTGTAGTGGTGTTGGTGGTTGGTGATGGTGGCGGTGGTATTGGTGTTAGTGGTGTTGGTGGTTGGCGGTGGTGGTGGTGTTGGTGGATGGCGGTGGTGGTGGTGTTGGTGATTGGCGATGGTGGTGGTGTTGGTGGTTGGTGGTGGTGTTGGTGATTGTGGTGGTGTTGGTGATTGTGGTGTTGGTGGTTGGTGGTGGTGTTGGTGGTTGGTGGTGTTGGTGATGGTGGTGATGGTAGTGGTTGGTGGTGTTGGTGATGGTGGTGATGGTAGTGGTGGTTGGTGGTTGGTTTTGGTGGTTTTCGTGTTGGTGGTGGTGTTGGTGGTGTTAGTGATGGTGGTGGTGGTATTGGTGGTGTTGGTGGTTGGCGATGGTGGTGGTGGTGGTTGGCGATGGTGGTGGTGGTGGTGTTGGTGGTTGGCGATGGTGGTGGTGGTGTTGGTGGTTGGCGATGGTGGTGGTGGTGTTGGTGGTGGTGTTGGTGGTTGGCGATGGTGGTGGTGGTGGTGGTGTTGGTAGTTGGCGATGGTGGTGGTGGTGGTGTTGGAGGATGGCGATGGTGGTGGTGTTGGAGGTTGGCGATGGTGGTGGTGGTGGTGTTGGTGGTGGTTGGCGATGGTGGTGGTGGTGTTGTTGGTGGTTGGCGATGGTGGTGGTGGTGTTGTTGGTGGATATTGTGATTGTGGTGGTGTTGGATGGATGGATGCCCACGTATTATCACCCACCTACAGGATGCCCACGTACTGCCACCCACCTGCAGGATGCCCACGTATTATCACCCACCTACAGGATGCCCACGTATTATCACCCACCTACAGGATGCCCACGTATTACCACCCACCTGCAGGATGCCCACGTATTACCACCCACCTGCAGGATGCCCACGCATTACCACCCACCTACAGGATGCCCACGTACTGCCACCCACCTGCAGGATGCCCACGTATTATCACCCACCTACAGGATGCCCACGTACTATCACCCCTCTGCAGGATGCCCACGTATTACCACCCACCTGCAGGATGCCCACGCATTACCACCCACCTACAGGATGCCCACGTATTACCACCCACCTACAGGATGCTCACGTATTTTCAGCCACCTACAGGATGCCCACGTATTACCACCCACCTACAGGATGCCCACGTATTATCACCCACCTACAGGATGCCCACGTATTGCCACCCACCTGCAGGATGCCCACGTATTATCACCCACCTACAGGATGCCTACGTATTATCACCCACCTACAGGATGTCCACGTATTATCACCCACCTACAGGATGCCCACGTATTACCACCCACCTACAGGATGCCCACGTATTACCACCCACCTACAGGATGCCCACGTATTACCACCCACCTACAGGATGCCCACGTATTATCACCCACCTACAGGATGCCCACGTATTATCACCCACCTACAGGATGCCCACGTATTACCACCCACCTACAGGATGCCCACGTATTACCACCCACCTACAGGATGCCCACGTATTATCACCCACCTACAGGATGCCCACGTATTATCACCCACCAACAGGATGTCCACGTATTATCACCCACCTGCAGGATACCCACGTATTATTACCCACCTACAGGATGCCCACGTATTATCACCCACCTACAGGATGTCCACGTATTATCACCCACCTACAGGATGCCCACGTATTATCACCCACCTACAGGATGTCCACGTATTATCACCCACCTGTAGGATACCCACGTATTATCACCCACGTACAGGATGCCCACGTATTATCACCCACCTACAGGATGTCCACGTATTATCACCCACCTACAGGATGTCCACGTATTATCACCCACCTGCAGGATACCCACGTATTATCACCCACCTACAGGATGCCCACGTATTATCACCCACCTACAGGATGTCCACGTATTATCACCCACCTACAGGATGTCCACGTATTATCACCCACCTGCAGGATACCCACGTATTATCACCCACCTACAGGATGCCCACGTATTATCACCCACCTACAGGATGTCCACGTATTATCACCCACCTGTAGGATACCCACGTATTATCACCCACCTACAGGATGCCCACGTATTATCACCCACCTACAGGATGTCCACGTATTATCACCCACCTGCAGGATACCCACGTATTATCACCCACCTACAGGATGCCCACGTATTACCACCCACCTACAGGATGCCCACGTATTACCACCCACCTACAGGATGCCCACGTATTATCAACGCGATGCACAATACCCCTTGAGCTGAAACTCAAGTAGCAGGTATATTCATATATTGATGACGCAATAGGACGGATTAAATATATGAGGTAGTCATATATTTAATCAACGTACTGCTAATCAGGTACTTGTGTCAGATTAGGTCATTATTCCCCAAAACATAATTTTTGTGATATATGATTAACTAGAGTTTTGTAATTCAACTAACAACAAAAACACTTATATTTTAACCACAAAATACAGTATTACAAAAAAATTGCACAAAGTGCATCGGAATATAGTACATTTCTGAGTTTTACATCATGAGTAGTTTAGGCAACAGTTGCAACGTGTCGCAACTTGCCAGACAAATCCCGTAACTTTATCAATGATAATATATCATCTGAGGGCGACGTTGGAGTGCACGCAAAATAACACAGCTGAAGCCACCATAAAATACGTCTCTTCCTGCATTCATTATGGACAAGCTTCCTGCCTGCTCCATCAGGAATATGTCTGCTGAGAGTATACCCGTTGTTGACATGACTGACAGCAGGTAATGGGCGGAGACAACGTGTGATATACCTGAGAGTATACCCGTTGTTGACATGACTGACAGCAGGTAATGGGCGGAGACAACGTGTGATATACCTGAGAGTATACCCGTTGTTGACATGACTGACAGCAGGTAATGGGCGGAGACAACGTGTGATATACCTGAGAGTATACCCGTTGTTGACATGACTGACAGCAGGTAATGGGCGGAGACAACGTGTGATATACCTGAGAGTATACCCGTTGTTGACATGACTGACAGCAGGTAATGGGCGGAGACAACGTGTGATATACCTGAGAGTATACCCGTTGTTGACATGACTGACAGCAGGTAATGGGCGGAGACAACGTGTGATATACCTGAGAGTATACCCGTTGTTGACATGACTGACAGCAGGTAATGGGCGGACACAACGTGTGGTATACCTGAGAGTATACCCGTTGTTGACATGACTGACAGCAGGTAATGGGCGGAGACAACGTGTGATATACCTGAGAGTATACCCGTTGTTGACATGACTGACAGCAGGTAATGGGCGGAGACAACGTGTGATATACCTGAGACCTGCAGGTAGACAGCGAGCGTTGGGCTGCAGGAGAATGTCAATATATCCTCCTGTAGGTGATGTTTAAACTGTCAGTACAACATTGTTTACAACAACAGTAATAATATCCTGGGTAGTTTATTGTGTCAAGTCATACGCTTGTGTGGGTGTAAGGGAACATCTTAAGGGACGGGGCAGCGCCCGGGGCCACATAATCACGGCAAGTAACTTGCTTTGATTAAAGTATTTCTGGGTGACTTGTGTGACGCATCACCAGTGTTGGGGGAAGGCTGAGTGTCGCGTGTGGGGCTGGCAGATTACACAGCTGGCTCACTTAGAGCCCGCCTCTCTACACTATAAGAGCCCGCCTCTCTACACTATAAGAGCCCGCCTCTCTACACTATAAGAGCCCGCCTCTCTACACTATAAGAGCCCGCCTCTCTACACTATAAGAGCCCACACCCTGTTTGGTTAGGGCGAGACTTTGTTGATTTAAGGCTGATGAACCTAAGTCTGAACTCTGTGGACTTAAGGGTGAAGTCTGAGGCCTCATAGTTAGATGCTGTTAAGGGGGAAAATACTCTATTTAGCCCTGATGTGAAACAGGATAATTGAGCTTGCATAGGATATTTTGATGCAATATCTACTTTATTACAATTAATATTGATGGGGAGGGTAATTACGATAAGTGTACATAAGCTGTGTGATAAACACAGCCCAACCCTTGACCCCAGCACCAGACACTTGACCCCAGCACCAGACACTTGACCCCAGCACCAGACACTTGACCCCCAGCACCAGACACTTGACCCCCAGCACCAGACACTTGACCCCAGCCCCAGACACTTGATTCCAGCACCAGACACTTGACCCCAGCACCAGACACTTGACCCCAGCACCAGACACTTGACCCTAGCACCAGACACTTGACCCCGAGCACCAGACACTTGACCCCAGCCCCAGACACTTGACCCCAGCCCCAGACACTTGACTCCAGCACCAGACACTTGACTCCAGCACCAGACACTTGACCCCAGCACCAGACACTTGACCCCAGCACCAGACACTTGACCCCAGCACCAGACACTTGACCCCAGCACCAGACACTTGACCCCAGCACCAGACACTTGACCCCCAGCACCAGACACTTGACCCCCAGCACCAGACACTTGACCCCCAGCACCAGACACTTGACCCCAACACCAGACACTTGACCCCAGCACCAGACACTCGACCCGAGCTCCAGACACTTGACCCCAGCTCCAGACACTTGACCCCGAGCACCAGACACTTGACCCCAGCACCAGACACTTGACCCCAGCACCAGACACTTGACCCCAGCACCAGACACTTGACCCCGAGCACCAGACACTTGACCCCAGCACCAGACACTTGACCCCCAGCACCAGACACTTGACCCCAGCACCAGACACTTGACCCCAGCACCAGACACTTGACCCCAGCACCAGACACTTGACCCCAGCACCAGACACTCGACCCGAGCACCAGACACTTGACCCCGAGCACCAGACACTTGACCCCGAGCACCAGACACTTGACCCCGAGCACCAGACACTTGACCCCAGCACCAGACACTTGACCCCGAGCACCAGACACTTGACCCCGAGCACCAGACACTTGACCCCAGCACCAGACACTTGACCCCAGCACCAGACACTTGACCCCAGCACCAGACACTTGACCCCGAGTACCAGACACTTGACCCCGAGTACCAGACACTTGACCCGAGCACCAGACACTTGACCCCAGCACCAGACACTTGACCCCAGCACCAGACACTTGACCCCGAGCACCAGACACTTGACCCCAGCCCCAGACACTTGACCCCAGCCCCAGACACTTGACTCCAGCACCAGACACTTGACCCCAGCACCAGACACTTGACCCCAGCACCAGACACTTGACCCCAGCACCAGACACTTGACCCCGAGCACCAAACACTTGACCCCAGCCCCAGACACTTGACCCCAGCCCGAGACACTTGATTCCAGCACCAGACACTTGACCCCAGCACCAGACACTTGACCCCAGCACCAGACACTTGACCCCAGCACCAGACACTTGACCCCGAGCACCAGACACTTGACCCCAGCCCCAGACACTTGACCCCAGCCCCAGACACTTGACCCCAGCCCGAGACACTTGATTCCAGCACCAGACACTTGACCCCAGCACCAGACACTTGACCCCAGCACCAGACACTTGACCCCAGCACCAGACACTTGACCCCAGCACCAGACACTTGACCCCAGCACCAGACACTTGACCCCAGCACCAGACACTTGACCCCGAGCACCAGACACTTGACCCCGAGCACCAGACACTTGACCCCGAGCACCAGACACTTGACCCCAGCCCCAGACACTTGACCCCAGCCCCAGACACTTGACTCCAGCACCAGACACTTGACCCCAGCACCAGACACTTGACCCCAGCACCAGACACTTGACCCCAGCACCAGACACTTGACTCCAGCACCAGACACTTGACCCCAGCACCAGACACTTGACCCCAGCACCAGACACTTGACCCCAGCACCAGACACTTGACCCGAGAACCAGACACTTGACCCCAGCACTAGACACTTGACCCCAGCACCAGACACTTGACCCCAGCACCAGACACTTGACCCCAGCACCAGACACTTGACCCCGGCACCAGACACTTGACCACGGCACCAAACACGTGACCCCGAGCACCAGACACTAGACCCCAGCCACAGACACTTGACCCCCAGCACCAGACACTTGACCCCCAGCACCAGACACTTGACCCGAGCACCAGACACTTGACCCCGAGCACCAGACACTTGACCCCAGCACCAGACACTTGACCCGAGCACCAGACACTTGACCCCAGCACCAGACACTTGACCCTAGCACCAGACACTTGACCCCGAGCACCAGACACTTGACCCCAGCACCAGACACTTGACCCCAGCCCCAGACACTTGACCCCAGCCCCAGACACTTGACTCCAGCACCAGACACTTGACCCCAGCACCAGACACTTGACCCCAGCACCAGACACTTGACCCCAGCACCAGACACTTGACCCCAGCACCAGACACTTGACCCCGAGCACCAGACACTTGACCCCAGCCCCAGACACTTGACCCCAGCCCCAGACACTTGACTCCAGCACCAGACACTTGACCCCAGCACCAGACACTTGACCCCAGCACCAGACACTTGACCCCAGCACCAGACACTTGACCCCAGCACCAGACACTTGACTCCAGCACCAGACACTTGACCCCGAGCACCAGACACTTGACCCCAGCCCCAGACACTTGACCCCAGCCCCAGACACTTGACTCCAGCACCAGACACTTGACCCCAGCACCAGACACTTGACCCCAGCACCAGACACTTGACCCCAGCACCAGACACTTGACTCCAGCACCAGACACTTGACCCCAGCACCAGACACTTGACCCCAGCACCAGACACTTGACCCCAGCACCAGACACTTGACCCGAGAAACAGACACTTGACCCGAGCACCAGACACTTGACCCCAGCACTAGACACTTGACCCCAGCACCAGACACTTGACCCCAGCACCAGACACTTGACCCCAGCACCAGACACTTGACCCCGGCACCAGACACTTGACCCCGGCACCAAACACGTGACCCCGAGCACCAGACACTTGACCCCAGCCCCAGACACTTGACCCCCAGCACCAGACACTTGACCCCCAGCACCAGACACTTGACCCGAGCACCAGACACTTGACCCGAGCACCAGACACTTGACCCCGAGCACCAGACACTTGACCCCGAGCACCAGATACTTGACCCCGAGCACCAGACACTTGACCCCAGCACCAGACACTTGACCCCGAGCACCAGACACTTGACCCCAGCACCAGACACTTGACCCCAGCACCAGACACTTGACCCCAGCACCAGACACTTGACCCCAGCACCAGACACTTGACCCCAGCACCAGACACTTGACCCGAGCACCAGACACTTGACCCAGCGTGACCACCACCTCAGTCAACATTCACCTCACAACTTACACAGGTCTGTGTTACCTATCGTTCGTTACGGCTCGTGACTCTACAGCAGCCAAACTTTAATTACGTCTAGGGATACGACACAACTGCTGTTCTCTAAAGCGCATCACCAGTATAACCCCTTGATAAGTAATGAGCACATAATTAACAATCTTCGTTTAGGACTGAAGAATAGATCAATAATTTATATACATGTATATTCAAAACAGTATAATATAAAAACACAGATGGTAAAGTTAACTTATAGAATATATGAAAGTATTGTCATGGCACGTAATATATAATAGTAACTATGGCACAACAAAAATATAACAGACTTATCTCCAACATGTTACTCTCCTGGTCCCGTATCAGCTACTCAACTCTCGCTCTGTCGCCACCCACATTCTCACCTCCCGTCTGCCTCATCCCAGGATGAGGGATGGAAACTAAGGACTTTTTAATATTTTAAACTAATTGAACAACCACTTGTTCTCAAAACACACAAGAATGCAATTTACATATAATAGTTGCTTACAAAATATATAAGTATAATGACACCTGTTTAATTACAGTATATAAAACAATTTCTAACTAAAATAAAGTGACATCTGGAACTCTCAACTGAACAGGTCCAGCTTTCCCGTATCAATCAGGAAATAGACGTGTACAACGCAACCCCGCTCTGGTCTCCACTAACGCTGCCAAACCATACGACAATTTACCCAAAACACAATGTGTGTACATATACATGCAATGATAAAATAAAATAATATTTATTTTAAATTTATATACGTATTCTGCTAGGAGTACGTAACACTTCCACCTCCAAGAAAAAAAATGCAATAGATTGAAGATCAATGGCATTTTTTCAAAGTAAAATGTATGACACTTGAGATTTATGGTATTAATTACACCAAACATGTATAAGTACTTAGAACACATTTCTGGACAAAAATGAAAACACTCCAAATATAATCTTACAGGAAACTCAGAAATTTCAGTCTTATGACTATGTTCTACATATGTGTCACTGGAGTATGCAAATTTATCTCTCCAGGGTACTATCTCATTTATTTCACTTTGTTTCAGATCATATTTCACACTCCTATCTACAACAGTATCATTAGTAGCATGAATAGAATTGTCAATAAAGGTAGCTGGTTTCACACAGTTATCATGGCAATTTTGCTTTTCATATGTTTCTACTATTTCTTCAAGATCAGTTTCATTTTTCCATGTGATTCCTTTTCCACATGGTGAATTTTCCCAAGACAGCCTCGATTTTCCATTACTCCCTTTTTCTGGAGCTGAACTGCTTAGCTGACTGGATGTTGAGTAGATTTGGGACTTCCCCTGGGTATGCTCTGACACAGACATCTGCTCATCCCTCTTGATCCTCTGTGGAACACATACTCTCGCCCAATGGATACTAAAATTAGAAAAATTAGCATTAAACCTCACAATTATGCATAAGACTTTCCCATTCATAGAACCTTCCGAAACACAAGACACCGACTTATCAAACCTTTGACCTTCCAACCAAGAAATACAACCCAAGACAAGTGCAAAGACTACCTGATCGAACTGACTCAGATGATCCATAAGGAACACAGAAATCAATTTCCTCATAACTCTGTCATAACGATCAGTGAAAGAAAACAGGCATATGCCTAGGCACCATATCTCAATCATAACTCTCAAGACAAGTTCACACCCTCTGATGGTGAACTTGAACACAACACACACTTTCATCAACCGTCTAGTCTTCCAAGAGACTAAATAAAACATGCCGAAAACTTTACAACCCTCACCATCACTTCCCAAGTGATTTACGTCTGATGACAACCAATCAACCAAGAGGTTTAAGGATCTTAACATCTTGAAGATGAACAGCAGATTACCTGGGAAACGCCCAAGGATAATCTGAAACCCTTCACAATGATGAACTCTAGGTAGGATAACCTTATCCTCCAACATGAATTGCACACCTGGAGCCTCAAACATCTGCTCCCCAGTATGATTTAATCTTTCACCCACAATATGACTCTGAAGGTCAACACCAATATGACTCTGAAAGTCAACACCACACTTGAGTGGAACATACACTTTTATCACTCGTGCATCAAAATTACCTGGATCTGAATATAGAGACACTGCTCTAGCATAACTCACCACTTCCTCAGAACTGCTGGGTGCACAACCTACTTGAGTAAACTCTCTCTGCTCAACCACAAGGCTTGACAAAGATGTCCCACAGTCCATTACTTCACAAGAAAATGGCTGCAGAATAAAAGTAGAGTTCAACATCCTACACACACTCTGACTCAATGTACCCAATGAGAAATACTTACTCCACATAGAATAAGAATCACAACTCCGCAACTTAGATCCAATTGCTACTTTACCACTCTTAATGATTTTACCAAAATTTCCTCCCATGACTTCTGGAGCTGCTTGGAGTACTGTCTGCTCACAATCAATAATATCACTACAAAGCTGGGTCACATCCTCACAGACAACTGAAGAGGGAGGCTCAATGGGTCTCCATCTACTCAACAGAAGCTGATCCTCTGGCTGCTTTCCCACACTCTCCAAAACTGGATCTACAGTACAGACTGTCTCCTTGCTTCTCTCTGAAATCTTAGGGTCAGTTCTACTCAAAGCAATTAAATGAAGGGAATCTGAAGTGAGCGGGCAAGTAACAGGTAGTTTGACCTCCTCCCCTATTATATCACCTTGACTAGGGTGAGGCGGGGCCTCTACAACGGACTTACTCTCGACAACTGATTCTAAACTTGGAGTGAGCGGGAATACTTCTGCCAACCCGACATCTTGTCCTAAACCATTCACTTGGCTGGAATACAGAGTCGTGGCTTTTAAGTTTCTCTCAACTCCTGGCACAACGTTCGTAGTGAGCGGGCAAGACAATGGTACATGGACATCCTTTCCCAATTTATTGGAATAAAGCAGAGTCATAGTATCAGGCTTACTCTCAACAACTAAATCGGCCACACAGGAATCTGGAACAACCACATCCCACTTCTCCACTGAAGGGGTACTGGTTACTGGAACAGATGCTTGAGTAACAACATCAGAACTGACAACTGGATTTATATTAGTACTGACATCAGCACAGGTAGAATGGACAACACCTTCTTCTACAACAGGTTCATTCATAGAACTAACTTCAGCGCAGGCAGAATAAACATGGTCTGCAACTGGCTGTTTACACAAACGGGGATCATTCTCACCCACAACATGATTTATGGCCACATCATTACCCAATATAACATCCACACCTGGGATGGGCAACTGTGTACTAACACCCACAGTGCATAAACGTGGTGTAATGGTGGATCTGAAATTAATGTCTATTAGAGGTACAGTTTTACATCCTGCAACACTCTGAAGAACAACAAACTTTCCTGTCTCTTTCTTTTCAACATCAGAAAGAATACTGGATGAAATTATGGTTTGGGAAGCACCTGTATCACGAAGAATAACCACTGGCTTCCACTTCCCATTAATACACAAGACTTCACCTGAAGACATATATGGTGAATACTGTTTCACCCAATTGGGGTTTACAGTTACATGTTTATTAGTAAGTTTATTTTGCACACCTCTGCAATAAATGAGACCAGTTGGTCGTAACTCAGGGTGCAATATAAAACATGAATGAATTCCATGGCCTTTTCTCTTACAATGGGAACAGGACCTTACAGTGGACACACTGGTAGAACCAACTGTAGGTTTAGAAATAACCTTATTATTATTTGACATTCCTGACAATGAAGTAGCAGGGTTAGGTTTTGTAAGAGAAGAGCTCATGGGAGTAACTGGAGTACTAGGACTGGATGGATTCTGATAAGGAGTTCGGTGAGCATTATAATTTACTCTACGACTAGACTTAGGTGAAGTGGCCGTAAACGGGGCCTTAGTCAACAACTCATGCTCATCCGCGAGCTTTGACAGCTCATCAATATCTGTTACATTCTTTTGTTCTGCCATAAAAGTAGACAACTGGTCTGGGAGACATGACAATACTTCTTCCATTATAAGAAGATTCTTTAAAGCATCAAAGTCTGTGACTGAAAGTGACTTTAACCATCTGTTACAAAAATTCGTCTTCTGACGAGTAAAATCTGCTATTGTCTGATCACTTGTCCTCCTTAGATTTCTGAACTTTTGCCTGTGTGCCTCTGGATTTAATTGATAAGCATTTAAGATGCTTTTCTTTACAAATTCATAATCAAAACTATGAGCGTCAGGTAGGGATGTGAAAACCTCCTGACTACGCCCCTTAAATTGAGACTGCATAATGGCTACCCACTGATCCCTTGGCCAGTTCATACTGATGGCAGTTTTATAAAAATGTGCAAAGAAAACCTCAGGATCCTCCTCATTGAACTTGGGTAACTCTATATACTTATTCATCCTGATGGGATTATTATCACTATTTGTTGAAACATTACTAGTATTTCCATGCCCAGCTGCCATACGCTGTGATTCAAGCCTGAAGTTAGTGTCAGCCATTTGTTGTTGAATCTCTAATTGTTGCTTCTTTGTGGCTTCTATTTGCAACTGTACCACAATTTCTAAACGCCTAGTCTCAAGCTCTCTTTGCTGAGCTTCAGCCTCTAATATTTGCTGTTGCTGTTGAGCTTCAATCTCTCTTTTCTGAGCTTCAGCCTCTAATATTTTATGTTCCTTTTGAGCTTCAAGCTTAGCATTGGCTATTTGCGCTTCTAACTCAAGACGCTTTAACGTCATCTGATCACTCGACTCCTCTCTTAACTCCTCTAGAATTTCTTCATCTAAATCCCCATTCTCAACAAAATGCGTCACAATGACTTTCAATATTTGGGCTTTAACCATTTTATTGTTGGCGGTCAAATCCAACTGATTTGCCATTTGTATTAACTCAGTCTTTTTAAGGTTCTGAATCCCTTCAAAGTCTGGGTGAGCCACCAACGCTGCAACTTTCTCCTCCATCGTTACTAACACTTGGCACTTGATTCACAAAAATAATTAAAATAATGGCACTGCACTACACTTCACTGTAAAATTGTCACCACACTGAAAATTCGCTTGGCCTCACTGCACAAACAAAATATATAGGATGACTTACCTCAAAATCGTGAAACGTTGTTACTTGACACACAGGAAAACTTGCTTGGCACATGGAATAGTTCTTAAGAAACACACAGACACTTGACACACTGGTACCTAGGAAGGCAAGGTTAGATTAGCATAGTTAAGTTAACGTGGGAACTATATTTCCCGGCACAGGCCCCCATAACTCTTTGTTACCTATCGTTCGTTACGGCTCGTGACTCTACAGCAGCCAAACTTTAATTACGTCTAGGGATACGACACAACTGCTGTTCTCTAAAGCGCATCACCAGTATAACCCCTTGATAAGTAATGAGCACATAATTAACAATCTTCGTTTAGGACTGAAGAATAGATCAATAATTTATATACATGTATATTCAAAACAGTATAATATAAAAACACAGATGGTAAAGTTAACTTATAGAATATATGAAAGTATTGTCATGGCACGTAATATATAATAGTAACTATGGCACAACAAAAATATAACAGACTTATCTCCAACATGTTACTCTCCTGGTCCCGTATCAGCTACTCAACTCTCGCTCTGTCGCCACCCACATTCTCACCTCCCGTCTGCCTCATCCCAGGATGAGGGATGGAAACTAAGGACTTTTTAATATTTTAAACTAATTGAACAACCACTTGTTCTCAAAACACACAAGAATGCAATTTACATATAATAGTTGCTTACAAAATATATAAGTATAATGACACCTGTTTAATTACAGTATATAAAACAATTTCTAACTAAAATAAAGTGACATCTGGAACTCTCAACTGAACAGGTCCAGCTTTCCCGTATCAATCAGGAAATAGACGTGTACAACGCAACCCCGCTCTGGTCTCCACTAACGCTGCCAAACCATACGACAATTTACCCAAAACACAATGTGTGTACATATACATGCAATGATAAAATAAAATAATATTTATTTTAAATTTATATACGTATTCTGCTAGGAGTACGTAACAGTCTGCTGGGCGACAGACATTTTCTGTGGTCACAGTTCGCTGCTCTGGACCTTAATAATCGTGTGTGTCTTTATTATAAGCTTACAGTGACTCTCCTCAGTCAGCTTAAGCTCTCCTCAGTCAGCTTAACCTCTCCTCAGTCAGCTTAAGCTCTCCTCAGTCAGCTCAAGCTCTCCTCAGTCAGCTCAAGCTCTCCTCAGTCAGCTCAAGCTCTCCTCAGTCAGCTCTAGCTCTCCTAAGTCTGCTCAAGCTCTCCTCAGTCAGCTCAAGCTCTCCTCAGTCCGCTCAAGCTCTCCTCAGTCCGCTCAAGCTCTCCTAAGTCCGCTCAAGCTCTCCTCAGTCAGCTCAAGCTCTCCTCAGTCAGCTTAAGCTCTCCTCAGTCAGCTTAAGCTCTCATCAGTCAGCTCAAGCTCTCCTCAGTCCGCTTAAGCTCTCCTCAGTCAGCTCAAGCTCTCCTCAGTCAGCTTAAGCTCTCCTCAATCAGCTCAAGCTCTCCTCAGTCAGCTCAAGCTCTCCTCAGTCAGCTTAAGCTCTCCTCAGTCAGCTCAAGCTCTTCTCAGTCCGCTCAAGCTCTCCTCAGTCAGCTTAAGCTCTCCTCAGTCGGCTTAAGCTCTCCTCAGTCAGCTCAAGCTCTCCTCAGTCAGCTCAAGCTCTCCTCAGTCCGCTTAAGCTCTTCTAAGTCCGCTCAAGCTCTCCTCAGTCAGCTCAAGCTCTCCTAAGTCCGCTCAAGCTCTCCTCAGTCAGCTCAAGCTCTCCTCAGTCAGCTTAAGCTCTCCTCAGTCAGCTCAAGCTCTCCTCAGTCCGCTCAAGCTCTCCTCAGTCAGCTTAAGCTCTCCTCAGTCGGCTTGAGCTCTCCTCAGTCAGCTTAAGCTCTCCTCAGTCAGCTCAAGCTCTCCTCAGTCAGCTCAAGCTCTCCTCAGTCAGCTTAAGCTCTCCTCAGTCAGCTCAAGCTCTCCTCAGTCAGCTTAAGCTCTCCTCAGTCAGCTTAAGCTCTCCTCAGTCAGCTCAAGCTCTCCTCAGTCCGCTCCAGCTCTCCTCAGTCAGCTTAAGCTCTCCTCAGTCAGCTTAAGCTCTCAACTGCGTCTGTTTGTAGTAAAATTTTGTCTTTGGGTTAAAATTCTCGGGTTTTCAAATGGTAAAGAAATGGTAAAGTGGATAATTGAACTTATTAACAGTGAAAATACCAAGACTATAGATCAAAGTGGACTAAAATATGTCTTCAGTGATGTTGGCTCGTGTTATATTCCTGGTTTGTCACGTTTTTAACATCAACAGTAGTCGGCTAACATGTTAATGTCTCATAGTCCTGGAAATAGGGGTCACGGTAGTGCAGGCGGGCTCGGTCTCGACGCACAATCGAGAATTCCGGATTCGAGTCCCAGGTGGGACAAAAATGGTTGGGCACATTTCCTTTCAACTAATACACCTGTTCACCTAGTGTTGTACTCCACAAGTTAGTAGGAATTATTAGCTAGAGGATCATTACTACAACACTTAACGAATGATGATTGGAAGTACATGTTAAGTAGACAGACTATGGATCACATATCTAAGAAAGGTCAATGGATTAAGACCGAAGCTGTTTAGCCAAATTAATAATTCCTGGAAAGAGGAATTATTCTTCGTCAGGCTTCTAGGAACAAGGTTACCGCTCTAGGGATAAGGTTAATCGGATTATACCTTCCTTGAGAGGCGTGGTGAAATGTTTGAGGCCATGGTTGGCTAAAGGCAGTCTGATTGTGGGAGTTGAACTGGCAAGTCCTCTGGATCCCCGTTTGCGGCAGCAACGAAGTGTAGCAGACAGCTATGCGAGAACCTGAGGTGATCTTAGTGACCAAGTTAAGTCTGCAGTATGTGAGTATTGAATGAAAGACTAACCGGGTGTGGAGCGTTGTAGTAATCATTCCGTATTAGGGACTTAGGCGGAAGTTACGAGTGTGGGTGGTGATCGCGGAGGTCAGGTGGTCTATGGGTATTGGAAGTGTATTGACCTAATAGAGTATGTTAATTAATATAGTATTATTTGTCAGAGTCTAGTCTTTGTAATTAAATGACAAAACCCGACGGCCTTTAAATACCTTCCATATGTTCATTCATTGTGTTCCAGTACAAACCTAGTGGTACGCCTCAAGGGTCTGGTGTGTGTAGGAGTACACAGTGGTAGTAACGGTTGCTGAGGCAAGGTGTTATGTGTTGTGTAATCGCTGTGTTCGGAATGAACCGGGGTTCAGCGTCACGACACTAGCAGCAAGTAGGTACTTAAAAGTTAGTCAGCATGTTGTGGGGTTGCATCCTAGGGGGGGTCAGTAATTTGACCCTGGGGGAGGGGGGGGGGAGAATATAAGCCTAACGTGTATGAATACACTCTGGCTGCCTGTCCCCCGACACAATGAACTATTATCATTATTATGAATTATTATATCATTCTTCTTCCTCCTCACTGTAGTCTCCACAGTTCTCAGGGGAAAAATAAAGATGTCTTAGAAAATACAATTTAGTGACACAGTTTGCTGCCAGAGTGCCAAGACTCTTCATCATGTCTTCCAACAATGGCCTCGTGTTCTGACCTTCGTGGGGAAAATATTCACTACTGATCTGAAGGCTTCTCCCCCCCGTACATTGCTCTCTGCCTCGCTCATTACTCCTTCACACTGGTCATCCATCATCACGCTTCAAACAGCATCACAAATACCTGCAGGGTAATTTACCATCACTTTTATATGGAAGTTTTTGTGTTATGAAACCAAATGCTGAACTTTCTCTATGAACGGCCTTCACCTCTATATATTTTACAAATTTTAAAATATGAGCTTACCTTGTGGTTATGTCACGCTAAAATAACTGTCTGTCACATGCCCCTTCCCCCCCCCCCCCCCCGCCCCCTTCCCACCGTCGGAACACCTAAAGGTACAGATTTCATCTTGAATTTACTCCAACATCTTCAATATTCAACAAAGCTTTCACAGCACGAATGAGGAGCAAAACGTGTAGCTTGATCTCTCAAGCTGATTTCCTAAAAAACAATTTTTTTATATATATGGATAAAAAAGGGGAGATAAACTATGGAACATGAGCTTATGGTAGGAAACTGTTTCCTGATTGGAGTTGAGCACACTGGAGATATGTGGAATCAATCTGAGAAACCTTCACAGCAAAAATGCCGCAGGTCTGAGTTATCTTCACTTTCCTGTCAGTAATGACCTTGTTTTCAGGAATTAAGGAGAAGTGAAGTGTTGCTGTATGAGCTCTGTCCTGCAGGCGGGACTCTTGCATTGTTGTATATACTTACTGTATTATAAGTAAACTGTATTAACCTTCAAAATATTGATAAAATCTTGCCTTAAAGTTGTGGATGGAGGTCACTTTAAACACTTCTTTGGTGATTGCAGTCCATATATTGACCATCCGTACATATGTTGACCACCCGTAGCTGAGTGGACAGCGAGCGGGATTCGTAATCCTGTGGCCTGGGTTCGATTCCCGGTGCCGGCAGAGACAAATGGGCAGAGTTTCTTTCACCCTGATGCTCCTGTTACCTAGCGGTAAATAGGTACCTGAGAGTTAGACAGCTGTTACGGGCTGCTTTCTTGAGTGTGTGCGTGAGAAAAAAAAATGTTAGTAGTTAGTACCAGTTGATTGACAGTTGAGAGCCGGGACGAAAGAGCAGAGCTCAATCCCTGCAAGCACAACTAGATGAATACAACTAGGTGAGTATGCGCACACACACACACACACACACACACACACACACACACACACACACACACTCACACACACACACAAGTTACCACACACTACCAGAAGTTTGGAAGGCAGCTAATGTACTTCCAATATACAAGAAAGGGGATAGGCAAGAGGCAGTGAACTACAGGTCAGTGTCCCTAACCTGCATACCATGCAAGATGATGGAGAAGATTGTGCGAAGAAAGCTAGTTGAACATCTGGAGCGAAAGAACTTTGTAACACAGCATCAATATGGGTTCTGAGATGGCAGGTCCTGCCTCACAGGGCTAATTGAATTCTACGACCAGGCAACAAAAATCAGGCAAGAAAGAGAGGGGTGGGCAGACTGCATATTTTTGGACTGTCAAAAAGCCTTTGATACAGTACCACACAAGAGGCTAGTGAGAAAGCTGGAGATGCAGGCTGGAGTGAAAGGGAAGGATACGGGAGTTATCTTGAGATGATTTCGGTGCTTTAGTGTCCCCGCGGCCCGGTCATCGACCAGGCCTCCACCCCCCAGGAAGCAGCCCGTGACAGCTGACTAACACCCAGGTACCTATTTTACTGCTAGGTAACAGGGGCATAGGGTAAAAGAAACTCTGCCCATTGTTTCACAACGGCGCCCGGGATCGAACCCGGGACCACAGGATCACAAGTCCAGTGTGCTGTCTGCTCGGCCGACCGGCTCCCTGAGTACTTAAGTAACAGACGACAACGAGTCACTGTGAGGGGTGAGGTCTCGGATTGGCGTGACGTCACCAGTGGAGTCCCGCAGGGGTCAGTCCTTGGACCTATACTGTTTCTGATATATGTAAACGATCTCCCAGAGGGTATAGAATCGTTTCTCTCAATGTTTGCTGATGATGCAAAAATTATGAGAACGATAGAGGATGATAGTAGGAGGCTACAGGGCGACCTAGACTGACTGAATGAATGGTCCAGCAAATGGCTGTTAAAGTTTAACCCGAGTAAATGCAAAGTAATGAAACTAGGCGGTGGAAATAGGAGCCCAGACACAAGATACAGAATAGGAGATGAAGTACTTAATGAAACGGAAAGAGAGAAAGATCTAGGAATTGATATCACACCAAACCTGTCTTCTGAAGCCCACATAAAAAGAATTACGTCTGCGGCATATGCATGGCTGGCTAACATCAGAACAGCCTTCAGGAACCTGTGTAAGGATTCGTTTAGAATCTTGTACACCACGTACGTAAGTCCAATCGTGGAGTATGCAGCCCCAGCATGGAGCCCGCCCCTTGTCAAGCACAAGACGAAGCTGGAAAAAGTTCAGAGGTATGCCACTAGACTCGTCCCAGAACTAAGAGGCATGAGTTACAAGGAAAGACTGCGGGAAATGCACCTTACGACACTGGAAGACGGAATAATGAAGGGAGACATGATCACTACCTACAAAATCCTCAGGGAAATTGACAGGGTAGACAAGGATAAACTATTCAACACTGGCGGTACGCGAACAAGGGGACACAGGTGGAAACTGAGTATCCAAATGAGCCACAGGGACGTTAGAAAGAGTAGTTAACAGGTGGAATGCATTAGGCAGTGATGTGGTGGAGGCTGACTTCATACACAGTTTCAAATGTAGATATGATAGAGCCCAGTAGGCTCAGGAATCTGTACACCAGTTGATTGACAGTTGAGAGGCGGAACCAAAGAGCCAGAGCTCAACCCCCGCAAGCACAATTAGGTGAGTACACACACACACACACACACAGGTGTGTGTGTGAAGGTGTGAAGGTTTCAGTGACTACATAGCAGGTACCGTAACAAATGGAGGGAAAAAAATTATAGTCGTAGTCATATATAATCCACCACCAAATGACAGAAGACCTAGACAGGAATATGATAGAAACAACATGGCCACCATTAACATAATAGAAAGAGCAGCTTCTGTTGCTAGCAGGAATGGATCTGGACTACTAATTATGGGAGACTTCAACCATGGGAAGATAGATTGGAAGAACAGAGACCCGCATGGAGGACCAGAAACATGGAGGGCTAAGCTGCTGGACGTGGCAACAAGAAACTTTCTAAGCCAGCACATCAAAGAACCAACAAGAATGAGAGGAGAAGATGAACCAGCAATGCTTGATTTGATATTTACCCTAAATGAGTGGGATATAAGAGAAGTTAAGATGGAAGTGCCCTTGGGAATGAGTGACCACAGTGTATTGAACTTTGAGTACCTGGTAGAGCTAGGACTTATCTCCCCCAAAAAAGAACTAGGAATCAAAAGGCTGGAATACCGAAAGGGAAATTATGAACAGATGAGAAGTTTCCTAAGTGAAATACCTTGGGACACAGACCTCAGAGATAAGTCTGCACAGGGTATGATGGACTATGTTACCCAAAAGTGTCAGGAGGCAGTAAACAGGTTCATCCCGGCCCAAAGGGAAAAATCCGAGAAGCAACAGAAGAATCCATGGTATAATAGGGCATGTATGGAATCGAAGAAATTGAACAAAAGGGCGTGGAGGAACTTCCGGAATAACAGAACACCAGAAAGCAGAGAGAGATACCAGAGAACCAGGAATGAGTACGTCAGGGTGAGAAGAGAAGCAGAGAATAGTTTTGAAAATGATATAGCAAACAAAGCCAAGACCGAACCAAAGCTACTCCACAGTCACATCAGAGGGAAAACAACAGTGAAAGAACAGGTATTGAAACTTCGAACAGGCAAGGACAGGTATACAGAGAATGACAGAGAGGTGTGTGAAGAACTCAACAAGAGGTTCCAGGAGGTCTTCACAATAGAACAAGGTGAGGTCACTGTGCTAGGAGAAAGGGAGGTAAACCAGGCGGCCTTGGAAGAATTCGAAATTACGAGAGAGGAGGTCAAGAGACACCGACTGGATCTGGATGTTAGAAAGGCTGTTGGTCCAGATGGGATCTCACCATGGATACTGAAAGAGTGTGCAGAGGCACTTTGCTTGCCACTCTCCATAGTGTATAGTAAGTCACTGGAGATGGGAGACCTACCAGAAATATGGAAGACGGCGAATGTGGTCCCAATATACAAAAAGGGCGACAGGCAAGAGGCCCTGAACTACAGGCCAGTGTCCTTGACTTGTATACCATGCAAGGTGATGGAGAAGATCGTGAGAAAAAACCTGGTAACACATCTGGAGAGAAGGGACTTCGTGCCAAATCGCCAACATGGGTTCAGGGAGGGTAAATCTTGCCTTACAGGCTTGATAGAATTCTACGATCAGGTGACAAAGATTAAGCAAGAAAGAGAGGGCTGGGTGGACTGCATTTTCTTGGATTGTCGGAAATTCTTTGACACAGTACCGCATAAGAGGCTGGTACATAAGCTGGAGAGACAGGCAGGTGTAGCTGGTAAGGTGCTCCAGTGGATTAGGGAGTATCTAAGCAATAGGAAGCAGAGAGTTACGGTGAGGGGTGAGACCTCCAATTGGCGTGAAGTCACCAGTGGAGTCCCACAGGGCTCTGTACTCGGTCCTATCTTGTTTCTGATATATGTAAATGATCTCCCAGAGGGTATCGATTCATTTCTCTCAATGTTTGCGAAGCTAAAATTATGAGAAGGATTATAACAGAAGAGGATTGTTTGAGGCTTCAAGAAGACCTAGACAAGCTGAAGGAATGGTCGAACAAATGGTTGTTAGAGTTTAACCCAACCAAATGTAATGTAATGAAGATAGGTGTAGGGAGCAGGAGGCCAGATACAAGGTATCATCTGGGAGAGGAAATTCTTCAGGAATCAGAGAAGGAAAAAGACTTGGGGTTGATATCACGCCAGACCTGTCTCCTGTAGCACATATCAAGCGGATAACATCTGCGGCATATGCCAGGCTGGCCAACATACGAACGGCATTCAGAAACTTGTGTAAAGAATCATTCAGAACTTTGTATACCACATATGTCAGGCCAATCCTGGAGTATGCAGCCCCAGCATGGAGTCCATATCTAGTCAAGGATAAGACTAAACTGGAAAAGGTTCAAAGGTTTGCCACCAGACTAGTACCTGAGCTGAGAGGTATGAGCTACGAGGAGAGACTACGGGAATTAAACCTCACTTCGCTGGAAGACAGAAGAGTTAGGGGGGACATGATCACCACATTCAAGATTCTGAAGGGGATTGATAGGGTAGATAAAGACAGTCTATTTAACACAAGGGGAACACGCACAAGGGGACACAGGTGGAAACTGAGTGCCCAAATGAGCCACAGAGATATTAGAAAGAACTTTTTTAGTGTCAGAGTGGTTGACAAATGGAATGCATTAGGAAGTGATGTGGTGGAGGCTGACTCCATACACAGTTTCAAGTGTAGATATGACAGAGCCCGATAGGCTCATGAATCTGTACACCTGTTGATTGACGGTTGAGAGGCGGGACCAAAGAGCCAGAGCTCAACCCCCGCAAACACAACTAGGTGAGTACAACTAGGTGAGTACACACACACACACACACACATATACACAAACACACACACACACACACACACAGTGTGATTCAGTAATTTAGCTGGTCTTCCCGAGTGAGAGTGAAGAGTGACACAAAGTGATCCATTAGCTTGTGTGTGTGTGACGTTTGTGTGTCACAATGAACAACAACAACAACAACAACATATCTTGCTGTTGTAGTGGTGGATGTAGTAACTACGAGTCAAGAGTTACAAGTTTGGCCTCTTTATAACTATGAGTGAGAAATAGCGGCCACCGGGGAGGCAATCACCATAACATCTCTCTCAGATGTCGTCACATAGCCATGAACAAGGCTGAAATATTAGCAGTCTTCGCGCGTGGCTCCAGGCACACATTCACATTCAAATGTAAGGGAAGTCCCTGCATCACCCCCCCCCCCCCACCACCAACTAACAATTTGTTTGGCCCTTGTACTCGTGCTGAGATCTGTGGGTCTTTGTCGATAACTATCCCTGTCCTAACTACGCTTCTCTATACCCAGTCTTACCCAGACGGAAGACCCGATACAATACATAAATCAGCCTTATAGGTGATTGGGGTTTATGCGTATCATATAATATGTTAATATCAGCAATATTACACAATATAATGACAGTTGTGTGTCTAAATTACGTCATTAATTTTCTTAATTTAACACCAGCATCACAAATCCTTAATGTATTACTAATTATTATATACATACCGTCACTAATACTCAAATAATTTAATATTTTTATTTATTTATTTATATATACAAGAGTTGTTCCATTCTTATACAGCCACCAGCACGCGTAGCGTTTAGGGCAAGTCCTTAATCCTAATTTTCCCCGCAATACGACACGTCCAATCATTTAACAAGATACCCATTCACTGCTGGGGGTAAAAGGCGTATTGTTAAGGATTGGCGCCCGGTCAATCCTCTCCGGCCAGGATACGAACCCAGGGCAAAGCGCTCGCCAAGCGCCGGGCTGGTGCTTTACCACTACGCCACGGGGGGTTATAATGGTCAATGATGGACCGAAACGTCGTCGCTTCTCCATCTTCTGATTTGTGGTTTGATCGCCATATCTTATGAAGTATATACGTAGTTCGTATAGTTCCTCAAACAGCGTAGATCAACTCACTCACAAGAAGTCAACACGAATGACTCTGTTGCATTCATATATTATAGGAAGAAAAGTTCCCTGAGATGTCTACACACGTCAAGTAAAGTCTCATTCAAGGAGTCGGAAGACAATGTTTTGACAGGGGACCAAACTCTTCGTTAGTCCACTTTGACAGTATGTCTGTCCTCCTGATGTCTTCTTGAGAGATCAGGCAGCATCCCATGCAAGTATCTTGCAATGGTAGATCCTGCTGCTAAGGTCTTCTTCCACTTCCTGGTCACTCCAGTACAGGGATGAGGAGGAGGAGGAGGGAGGTGCTAATTCCTCTTGGCCCAGTGACAGGTATCGAGACCCTGGCCTCTTATGCCATCTTGACAGCCCTCTAGACACAGGGGCCACTCTGCCTCAGCCATGGACCTAGAGCAGCTAGAGGGAGCTGATGCATTGTGTTTATCTCTCTCAAGAACTCGACCCAATATTTCTTCCTTCAAACGAAACTTTTGTGTCCACTTCTTCCCCCAGTGTTCAGCCCTCGTGAGTCTGGACCATATAGTGACGGCCAGTGGAGGTCACCCCAGTCTCTATGATCAACGTGTTTTCACCTTTTAATGTGATTTCAAATGAAATATATATTTTATTATGGCAGTGTCAGATCACGGAGGAAGAATTGGAACAGGAATTTCCTTAAGTATTTTCGTAATTTTGTTTATTATATCTATATTTTATTATATCTATAAAAGAGAAACGTCGTCGTCGTCTCCTCACCTTCTGGTGTCTGGTTCAGTCTTCATATAAAAGGCAAAGTCGCTGTTTCTATGAGTAACCCAGATGCTCGGGGCTAGTCTCATTAAACATTGCAGGATTGAAGTTGGCTTTACGGGGAGTGCCGCAGTGGGCGTCGGGATGGGCTGCCAAGCTTCCCATGAAAGGGGGCGCATCAACCCCTATAACACCCCCTCCCTCTCACCAGATGGCCGGATATCAAATGTGTCACCAGACGTCATGTAAATATTAGTCAGTTCAGATGATGGCCTACAAAACGTATGGACAGTTTACAGATCTGCATTCCGGGCGCGACCTTTAGGTTACAGTGATGAAAATAGGTTGCTGGATTTTTTTTTACAGGTAGAAACAGGGTAAGTGGGACAGGGGAAGAAGAGGGATGGCGTGGGTGGAAAGACGACAGGGAGAGGGTGTAGAGGGGGGAGGGGGAGCGTGCGTAGAAGAGACTGGTAGGGTGAGAGGAGGAGATTGGGAGGAAAGAGAGAAGATTATCAGAGATATCCTAATAAAACACCAAAATAATCGACAGATACGTCGGCAATAGAAGACTGGACATGGGCGAGGCATTAAAGATCCAACAAACCCAGCCAATTATCAACAGCTAAGCAACACCAGGTTACACTCTGTCACCGTCGTGAACACGACCAAACACCCAACATACCGTCCAGGACATTATGGAAACATTGGGATTGGTAAGGTGCTTCACCTTCACCTTGTGAGATTTTTCTCTATGCCTACCTCCCTTAGGAGGTGGACTACAAGTTTAAAGTCTGCTCACGGCAGTTAAGCATGAGTCCAATAGAAAAAGGAGAAGCGGGAGCAAACCGCCAGGCCTCCACCACCAAGGGTGAAAACCTGTCCACAATAGGCCGCTGGCTCCTCCTAGTTAAACAGGACGTTAAACTAATAAAGGGTAACCGACGGGTTCTCACAATCAAATATTTATATTTGATGTGGCGCTATGAATTGGAATTCGAATTCCCAAGAACAGCCGCCTTACCAAGATCACATCAACATTTAATAATATGCAGAAATATGGTGGAATAATATGGTTGAAGGGTTGACATCAAAGACCGTTTTCTATAACATAACAATTTATTAATAACAAGAGACTAACTACTACATTACCGAGTTTATGTTACTGTAATGTCCATCCAGTGGCACGATAACAAACAGCTAAATAGCAACCCTTGCTGTGAGGCTGCATACTGAACTAACCTGAACACAGGTGTGCCCACTGATGACGCAATATTGCAAAACAAAGAAAAATATCACAGACTAAGTTACACCACAGTGAATGGTTACGTTATTGTACATCAAGTGGCATTTGCAACACAGCTATTCAACAGCCCCTCGAGAAGTGACAGCAGGCTCCATCTTGCTGACACTTCGGGCTGACAACATGAACTAACTGAACAAATGAAGGATATCCACTGAAGACAAAGACACAAGCAGGCAATCAATAGTGTCTCGGTTTCCCTGACAGCTACTATAATCACAAACTTAGGGGTCCTCCTGCCCCCCAGGAGAGACCCACGTAACTAGGCGGGAGTCCAACAGTGACTCCCCCCTATCACAACCCAGTGTGAACACTCTTTGCAACTTCCAACAAGAAGTTGCACTGTTGTAAACAGTAACAAAGACAGGCAAGGCGAGATTCTGGGACACAGCTCCACAGATCCCTAGATGATTCTACTCTCGTCACCAGACGACCACCAAAAGAATTTGCCTTAAGTGATTAATTACGTTAATTGACTGATCGCAGCAGTCAGCAACAAAGTACTACGGTAATCACAAACAATTGTCTCCCACTAGACAACAACAGGATGATACTCTATGTTAATCTTTAACACTTGTCTCTCTCTTGTTAACACTACTCAACATATATTACATCACACTTGACTCCTTGCAAATATTCAGTGAGTAATTCTCAATTAAGGTCAAACGGACCACTAATTACATCCCCATTGAGTTACGTTAACTAAGCCTACCCTAACTTGGTAGCTTCTCCACAGTCTGTGTCAAAAAATTACTAGTGAGTGTTAATTACCCTAATTAAGTCCCTAATCACTTCTGAGCAATTAATTAACTGTCACCAGGACCGATAATTAACCATCCATAAATACGTCTCACTTCGCACTGCCTAAGCAGGTCTCATCAAACACTGTGAATTCATGGGAAAGGAGTTAATTACCCTAATTAACAATATGTGCCACTAATCCACTGTCCTCAGACAGGATATGATTAATACAACGATTTATGCTAGCTCCATGACCTCGCTTTACCGAGTCATCGGAGCTCTCCAATGTTAATTACTCCACTAATTAACCTGAGCCACTAATTGCTATACCCCAGAAAGGTAATTAGTCTCGAGCATACTACGTTAACACAAATACTGACAGATTCTGACAGATCCTCTCCCACTACGTGAATTCATGATGAGAAGGCTAATTACATAATTAGCTAGAGTGGTCAATTAGCTGTCAAACGGACAATTAATTGCTCCCGAGACGTATCTCATTCAAGCTCAACACTGTTCTCTCTTAACAGCCCTCACTCACTCCACAATACTAAGTGTGCACCCCTTATCCAGTTAATTACCCCTTACTTAATTAACTCACTGAATCCTTAAGTCCTCAACACAACTTAAAGAAACAAAGTAACCCCTGCGTTACATAGGTCACACTACAATGGCATGCAACATCATAAAAGCACTGCCCACATATGGTTGCGGCTACTGCAACTCGCTAATTACTGTGCCCACACAATAATGACACACGGTTGTGCAGCACACAAAAGTATACTAATATTACTGCCCCCCTCTTTTTCTTGCACCCGTTGCAAAGGACTACTGTGAACACACACTTACCTCAGCCAGGCAACTAACCCATCAATTGCCTGCTCTCATTAAGTACTGTGAATTCCCCTGAATAATCCTAGAGGTCCCTTAAACCCTCAACACAGTTCCTGGGGCAATAATATCGTATAAACTGAAACAATACTGCACAAACCTGCAACATAATGATGCCGTCAGCATACCCCACATGCTAATGACATCATTAGGCAATCAGTCAGCAATCACATCTACCTACTCACCACACAACACAGTACATAAACATGCAAATGAACACATAGAAATGGCATTCACCTAATCAATGAAAATTATATCACCAAGTAATTGTACTGCCTACCTCTAATGATTATAATTTTACGGTACTCTATGGCATTAATCCAGTCTGAACGATTATATAGAATCGACAGGCTGGATCACTTATATGGTAAATCTCTACACTGACCGGTTACATACTCTAGTCAGTCTACTATATATACATTATGATACTACAGTGTGGTCCCGTGTATAATATCCATCTCCAGGTACCGCCCTAATCAAACACCTGGACCCTACTGACAGCTGTCACTCAGCTGCTTCTCTAGCCTGGCGAGGCTCTGAGACAACTCTTTCCGTGAATTTCCACCGATACCCATCACACTGTAACAGTACTCATTTCTACTGCCCTCTTTCCCTTATTTTTTTCCTTATTTCCCAAGTCACTACCACACTAGCTGACAACACTTAGCTTGCTTGCTCCTCATGCGTCGACAAGATGTGGCCCTAGGCTGTCCCGGGAAAGTGGCCAAGGCATGTGGCCACCGTGTAGCCCACAGCGCCCCTCCCGAGCTGAGAGGGGGGGGGGGGGTGGTGGTAGCCAGCGCACAGGCAGGCGGCTGGGTGGCCTGGGGTGGCCACGGGTAGCGCATGATGTCATAGCACCCCACCCGGCTGAGCGACGCGCGGGGTGGGGTGGGGTTTGGCCGCGCGGGTGGCCTGGGTGGGTGGCCACGGGCGGGCGCGCACATGGGTGCCTCAGGCTGGCAGGCTCCCGCCCACAGGAGTACCCACGCGGCTGGGGGTGACAATGGCCGGCGGCGTCCCCACACTGACGCAGCCTGGCGGAATGCAAAGTCCAACATGGGCCTGTAATATCACACTCACTTACACTGCCCAACACCAATTGTCCATTGCCACTAGACAGGATACTCGACCCACCTGTTACACCATGAGGCTCTGCCTGCTGCCTCATGCGTGAACACAGTCAACTGTCTCTTAAGCTTTTTACTGTTCCTTCCGTAAATCCTTGGCCCCAATTCACCTAATTGGACCTTGACACAACCCCTGATGGCAAGAGTGCCATATTCGATCAGTAATTTGGACGACAGAAGCGATTAACGTGGGGTGGAGGTGGCCGGCGTGCCACCTCCACCAAACACTTCTTCCTCCCCTGGCCGCCCAATTCAAACTGACTCCCTGGCGGGCGGGAAAACTCAAATACCCCTAACTCCTCCCTACTTTGTCTTGACCAATCAGCTTGGAGCCGGCACGGCTCCCTCGTGCCGCATCCAACCATAGATCTTCGCGCCAAAACTCGGCTTGGAGCACACATGCCTAACCCAATCATATGCCTCCGTCACCCTTGGGCGTCCTGTGACGTCACAAGGAGGGGGAGGCCTAAACACAGGAGCGATGTCTCCCATGTGGGGGGGAAAGGCAACGTTCACTCCACTCTCCCCCCACCTCTAACGGTTTCAGTCCAGTACCTCACATCCTATTTCACAGAAACAGGAAAATCTCTGTAATTCTCTATACAGAGTAACCACAGACCTCTAACTACACACAAATGATAGTCCATAACATAAGCTTTCATTCAACACCCAACAAGCTTATGTTATTTTGAAAGCTTCAGTTTCTAGAGTGACTAGCTTAATATAGAAACTAGGAAGACTAGCTGAGGGATCTAGATCCCTCACACACCTCATCCTCGGGTATATATCCGGCTGCTCAAAAACTTGTATCACCCACAGTACCACTCCCGTGCCAGGTAAGTCCTCTACGGGCTCACCATAGACCGTGCTACTTACCCCGCTCCTGTGCCAGGTAAGCTAAGGGCTCACCATAGCCCGTGCTACTTGGGAACTTGTTCCGAATAACTGAATCTACAACAACAACAACAAACTTGTATCTTTTTCGGGCTATTCATGCCCGTGCCACCTCTAGGGTGATTTAATCTTCACCAATCAATCACCAAGACTTTGATAATCTTAACAAGGGTCAGGGAAACGCATCTATTAGCCTTAATAAAAATATAAAATAAACTTAGAGAGTTAATTTCTCAACTTCCTTCTCAAGTGGAATAACAACAGCAGACGATGAGTCACAATAACGGGGCTGAAAATACGAGCACCAAACCACACCAGAAAATGGAGAAACGACGACGTTTGGGCCATCGTGGACCATTATGTTGTGTGGTAGACGGTCCGTGGTGGACCATTATGTCGTGTGGTAGAAGGTCCGTGGTGGACCATTATGTTGTGTGGTAGAAGGTCCGTGGTGGACCATTATGTTGTGTGGTAGAAGGTCCGTGGTGGACTATTATGTTGTGTGGTAGAAGGTCCGTGGTGGACCATTATGTCGTGTGGTAGACGGTCCGTGGTGGACCATTATGTTGTGTGGTAGAAGGTCCGTGGTGGACCATTATGTTGTGTGGTAGACGGTCCTTGGTGGACCATTATGTTGTGTGGTAGACGGTCCGTGGTGGACCATTATGTTGTGTGGTAGAAGGTCCGTGGTGGTCCATTATGTTGTGTGGTAGAAGGTCCGTCATGGACCATTATGTTGTGTGGTAGAAGGTCCGTGGTGGACCATTATGTTGTGTGGTAGAAGGTCCGTGGTGGACCATTATGTTGTGTGGTAGAAGGTCCGTGGTGGACCATTATGTTGTGTGGTAGAAGGTCCGTGGTGGACCATTATGTTGTGTGGTAGAAGGTCCGTCGTGGACCATTATGTTGTGTGTTAGAAGGTCCGTGGTGGACCACCATGTCGTGTGGTAGAAGGTCCGTCGTGGACCATTATGTTGTGTGGTAGAAGGTCCGTGGTGGACCACCATGTCGTGTGGTAGAAGGTCCGTGGTGGACCATTATGTTGTGTGGTAGAAGGTCCGTGGTGGACCACCATGTCGTGTGGTAGAAGGTCCGTGATGGACCATTATGTTGTGTGGTAGAAGGTCCGTGGTGGACCACCATGTCGTGTGGTAGAAGGTCCGTGGTGGACCATTATGTTGTGTGGTAGAAGGTCCGTGGTGGACCACCATGTCGTGTGGTAGAAGATCCGTGGTGGACCATTATGTTGTGTGGTAGAAGGTCCGTGGTGGACCACCATGTCGTGTGGTAGAAGGTCCGTGGTGGACCATTATGTTGTGTGGTAGAAGGTCCGTGGTGGACCATTATGTTGTGTGGTAGAAGGTCCGTGGTGGACCACCATGTCGTGTGGTAGAAGGTCCGTGGTGGACCATTATGTTGTGTGGTAGAAGGTCCGTGGTGGACCACCATGTCGTGTGGTAGAAGGTCCGTGGTGGACCATTATGTTGTGTGGTAGAAGGTCCGTGGTGGACCACCATGTCGTGTGGTAGAAGATCCGTGGTGGACCATTATGTTGTGTGGTAGAAGGTCCGTGGTGGACCACCATGTCGTGTGGTAGAAGGTCCGTGGTGGACCATTATGTTGTGTGGTAGAAGGTCCGTGGTGGACCATTATGTTGTGTGGTAGAAGGTCCGTGGTGGACCACCATGTCGTGTGGTAGAAGGTCCGTGGTGGACCATTATGTTGTGTGGTAGAAGGTCCGTGGTGGACCACCATGTTGTGTGGTAGAAGGTCCGTGGTGGACCACCATGTTGTGTGGTAGAAGGTCCGTGGTGGACCATTATGTTGTGTGGTAGAAGGTCCGTGGTGGACCACCATGTTGTGTGGTAGAAGGTCCGTGGTGGACCACCATGTTGTGTGGTAGAAGGTCCGTGGTGGACCATTATGTTGTGTGGTAGAAGGTCCGTGGTGGACCACTATGTCGTGTGGTAGAAGGGAGGCGGGTGCGGGTTCATATATAAGGTAAGAAAGTAATATTTTTTTATTATTATTATTTTCTACCACAGACGTGGCCACACATTAGAGAGTAAGATGACAGGTGAGGAGCAGGTAAGAGAAAGGTAAGAATAGGATCATTGTAAGAATAGGTGGAATGTAAGAATAGGATGCATGTGAGAACAGGTTCAATGTAAGAATTAGGTAAGAATAGAATGAATGCAAGAATAAGGTAAGCAGAAGAAGGATGACTGTAAGAATAAAGTTGGAGTAGGATGAATGTATGCATTTGAGTAAGATGAAATGTAAGAAATAAGAAAAGGGGTAAAAATAAGCAACAGGAACAAAGCTTAGGTCAAATCACGTTTGTTAGAATGTTTAGAACATTTTAGTATGTACTGTGAAAGGGAAGAGTGAACAGCAATAAAGCCAGGACTCTGGTTCATGTTGTGTAGGTTGTGTATCAGAGCCGAGTCAGCAAGACGGCGTCTGTGTAGAGTAGAGGCAGGAAAAATTATTTAGAAGACCAATCAATAGGATGATTAGACTCCCTAACATGTCAGATGGGAGCATTGTTTGTGTCTGCAGACTTAACACTGCTTTTGTGTTCCTTAAGTCTGTCATTAAGTGTACGGCCAGTTTCACCAAAGTATTGGAGAGGACAAGACCAACAGGAAATAGAGTAGACACCAGCAGCATTAGAAGCAGGAGGAGGAGCAGTGTGAACCAGATTATTAAGAAGAATGTTAGTTTGTCGAAAGGTGAGCTTTATGTCAAGAGGACGAAGTATATTAGTGAGAGTTATGAGTTCATATATGAAGGGAAGGCAGAGCACTGTGGTACTGGTGTTGGAAACAGGTTAGTGATGAAAAACAAATAATTCGACTTGAGAATAAACACAATTGATAAAATGTAAAGGGTAACCAAGGCGAGAGAAAGACTTATAAATAAAAGTATTTCAGAATCAACTAAACTGAGGGTGACTGATGCGTGGAGCGCGGAGGACGAGAGAGACGAGAACACTTCTCTTAACAGAAGGAGGATGGTAGGATAAGAAGTGAGTGTACATATCTCTGTGCATGGGTTTGTGGCAGACAGAGAAAGAGAACCCGGACACAGAGCTGTGAACGTCAAAAAAAGGAAAGAGGGAATTAGATTCCCATTCAACTTTGAAATGTATGGAAGGAGTTAGATTGTTAAGAGAGGAGAGGAAAGGCTGGAGACGACTAAGGTCATGAGGCCATAAAGCAAGAATATGGTCAACATAGTGAAGCCTGTGGGAACCGACCTGTGAGATTTATATTTATTTAATTTATATGAATTTATATTTACGTTAATTTATATACTTCGATAGCAATTTGTATAATGATAAGTGGACTGTATTTCTGCAATAATCTCTTAATCTCACAAATCGATCCTCTACACATTAGGGGGGGTTTATATTACACATATGCAGCCAATCAAATTACAGTAATAGCTACATACATTGATGAGGTTCCTTCTCTTATAGTACAGCAGGTTAGTCCACCAGGTATAACTAGAGTGTAGACACCAAATTATCCTCTTTGAGGTAGCTTCTATCACCCAGTAACTGGTGCACATAATCTTGCATCCTCGTCTTGACCTGTCAAAAGTGCGCTAGCTGTGAAGCCAGAATCCTATATATGACAAGTATATCAGAGAAAACAGTACATGGAACATGAGGACCTGGCTTAATTACCTTTAGTTTGAGGCTTCCATGTGATCTAACCGGATAACCCTACCCAATGACATTAATGGCCACTAATGATAGATAATGGGTTTCGGATAGACACTTAACTTGAATTTGTAGACAGCGTGTTGATAATGGTACACTTTTAGTTTCCATAACACTACGTCCAAGTAAATTTAACAGGAGCCGAATTTGCTCCCGTGTGAGCCTCTGGTCTAGTATAACAACAATGGCTGCCCTCCTTCCCCACTCTGACGCCTGGCCTACTTTGTCCAGATTTCAGAAAGTGATAGAAGGGTCACATTTACTCTACTTTAATATTGATAATTAAGTTAATTTATATAAGATGTTTTATGATGGTAAAGTCCAAAGACTAATGTATTTAAGAATAATTCCCAGCAGAATAGCTGGTGAATTATAATGGTATGTGGTGATGATATCCCGTTTTCTTTAGATGGTAATTCCACTACAAGTTACGTTTTCTATGGTTAACTTGTTGGTAATACAGCAGCTATTATCTGTATGATATTAAATGGTGTCGGAATTTCCGACATAATTCCCCAGGGGGCTGCTCACGGGTCGAAGTCCTAATTAGAACAGACGAACACCGATACTCCTCCTTCAAATTATAGTTAGTAATCACACATTTGTGTGTCTGTTCGTACAGGACGGATGTCCCGTACTAGAGTTGCAGGGGTTAGAAGTCTAATGCGATTTCACTTCCCTGTCAACTCTTAAAAGGCTAATATTCAAGCCTTATTACATATTATTTAACCCAGAAGACTGGATGTGATCAAGTACTACAGTCAAGTATGATTCAGGGACTGCAGTGAGATCAGTGACATTAGATATAACTTGAAGTTTCTTCAGGTAACTGGTCACTGATATATAAACACTGAGGCCCATGGAATACATCTTGATTAAATAATAAATGTATCAAATCAGTCATCAGATTTATTGGGGTTTAATTTAGTTAATTGATTCAGAAGATTGAATAGCTCATCATTAAAGCAAAGTATGGTTCTGAGACTGCAGTGGGTTCAGTGACATTGGTCGCAGTGACTTGTAGCTGCTTTAGGCTACTGTTCACTGATTTGCCACTGAGGCCTCATGAACTCATCTTCAGCTTCAAATGATGATACTAACATCAACTTCTGTTGGTATAGTCAGCTGTAATCTCCTTAGTATAATGCTACTGGAGAAATATAATCAGCTGACAAATTTAGTTTCTATTGGTATTGTTTATCTGCAGGCATAGGTCTCCTCAGGCTTGATACTGGGCCTGAGAGTAATTTACCTCCTGCAGAGTTTAACATGGTTATACCCTGATATTTAGTAGGGCTACCGATGAATCGATGGCAATAGTCTGTCCCTACAAGGAGACCGAAGTCAGTGAGGTGATCAGACTTAATATTATCTGCCAATTTTATTCCTCTATTTCTCAGGAATTTGGCTGTTGCTCTCAGACCTTGAACTTGTAGGTCTACTGGTATTTTGTCCACCACAATGGCTTGTACTCGACAGACGTACCTGCCTAAACGTACTGATGGTTGTACCACCTGGTAGACTTGAGGTCCTGCATCTGTTACAAACCCTGAGATGTTGAATGACATCTGGGCTACAGGCCTTAATTGTAATTCATCTGCCAACCTTTTAGTGATGTATGTTCTCTGGGATCCTTGGTCAAACAACCCACGGGTATGGACCTTGGCCCTCTTATTCAGGATGGTAATTTGGGCAGTAGGCAAAGTCGTATTACCTTTAGACTTTGCCGAATGGACACTGTTTGTTTGTTGCACCTTGCAGTACTGTACTGTGGTGGGAATGCTATCTTCCACCTTGGGGTTTGGAGACGTTGTTTTGGTGTCTCTGCACAATGCTGCATGGTGCTGACCTTTGTTACACCTATTACAGGTGTGTAATTGGGTATCACAGTCGTTGATGTTATGTTTCCTGAGGCACCTCGTGCAATGTTGCAAATCTTTGAGTCGCTCAACACGGGCGTCACTATCAGGAAAATTAGGGCAGTGGTACATTGAATGTTTCTCATTGCAGAACAAACATGTTCCATAGCTTCCAGTACCCTTTGGTGTCACGTTCTTGGGTGACACAGTAACTATAGGCTTGGAGGGTCCCACTGCATATACGCCCACACTGCCACTGTTCCACTTTGGTGTTGAATTATATTGTCTAGATTGATTTGGAGTACCTTTGGTACTCTGTGGTTTACTATTATTGGTTTCTGAGGGTTTACTTGGTGGTTTTAATTTGTCATGTGTTCGTAATTGATGAACTACTGACTTTAAACCTTCAGATATTTCATTCATGGATAAGATACTTTTATTGTAATGAGCACTCATTTGTCTCAATATGTCCCTAGGTATTTTCTCCTGGACAATTATTTTCAAGACCCACTCAGCCCCGTTTGTATCTGCTGTCAGGCTGAGGGCATTGATCAATGATTCTACCTCCAGCTTGAAGACTTGGAGTGAATCAGCTGAAGCCTCCGGTGGGGGTAAATGCAACAGCTCATGAACTAAATGTGATGTTCTTACTTCTGGATCAGCATAATTATCCTTGAGGAGTTTTACTGCCAGATCATAGCCGTCATTAGTTAATCTCAGATGGGATACTACTGTTTTAGCCTCACCTGATAATTGGCCTTGCAAATAAGAGAATTTACTACTCTTTGGTAAAGATTGTTTTGAGTCTACAAGGTCAACGAATTTGTTCCAAAATTCGTCCCAATCTTCCTCATCTTTTCCTGAGAAAGTGGGTAAATTAATTGGAGGGAGTCGAGCTTCTGCTTGACTCGTATTAGATGCAACTGTTGTTGTTGTTGCTGTTGCCTTGTTCTGGGCAATTAATTTGACATAAGGCTGTAACGTGGCCTGAGTGTGATCTTCATAATTCGCAAGATCAACCATAATGTCGTCTATTTCTGTTTCTGATAAATTGGTGTTGGCAAGTTCAGCCACATATGTTGCTATTTGACATTTGATTTGCTCAAATTTACCTGCAGCTGCTTGATAATAGCTTTCCAGGTCAGCATAATCAACTGTTGATTGTTGTGACAAATCTTCACATTTCTTGATCTGTCTTGTTAAGTGGCCTTTAAGACCTGCAAGGGTTCTTTTCATTCTCCCTGCATTATCCATACTGGCTCGTTGGTGAAGCCTTGTGGGACTTGTACTTGGGCTGCTCATAATACTGAGCAAACACTAATGGTAGCCTAGGGTAAATTCTGAACTCACTAGGCAATAATCCTACCTCTACTAGAGGTTAGCACTTAAAATTTATACACATTATATATATACAATCATCCACACTAATGATTTGAGTGATAAACCAGTGTCACTGGAAGTACCTTTAGGTTAGCTCTTCTATATCACCCTAGGATGGTAGAGACACTAATTAATCACTCAAAGGTGTAATGATCATAAGTAATTTATTATATATACAACTCAACTCGAGTTGTTAAAAATTACACCCAAAATAGGGTCTGGACCATTCATTAATGGTGTTAGGTTGTTCAATATAGTACAACTGACTATGGTAATAATGGGACTAGGATGAACGATAATAGTTCAACTAGTCAATGGTTTTATCCTACCCTGTTGTGGGTTGGCAATTAGTAAATATTATACTGTGATCACTAGTGCAATATATTAAATAATTCTCTATTTTGGAGAAATAATATACACAATTATTGATAATAGCCTCTTAATTAGCCTCTATGAAACTTCTAATATTATCTAGAAGTATTAAATGTTATTAGTGACCTCGCGAAATAAACTCCACAAAATTCGTAGATAATCTCTCGCGAAATGTAACACCACGAAATCCGTGAACAATCTCGCGAAGACACAGTCACTAATTTGGCTGGATTCTATATTAGCGCTGTCATTTCACGAAATAACACGCCACCAAATATCTGTGGGTGTGCATGAAACCGCTGACTAAGGCTGAACTCGGCTGAGGGAGGCTCCTGAGCTCCCTCGAGGCTACGCTGCCGTCTTGACTGCTGGCTTTGTTTAAATAACACTGCACTAGTATATTTAATGAAGCCACTGGATAACTGGTTCATCCGGTACTAAGATGACCAAATGTGGGTTCATAGGACCGAATATTCCGGTTCCGAAGGTCCAAATAATGTGGGAACCGACCTGTGAGATTTATATTTATTTAATTTATATGAATTTATATTTACGTTAATTTATATACTTCGATAGCAATTTGTATAATGATAAGTGGACTGTATTTCTGCAATAATCTCTTAATCTCACAAATCGATCCTCTACACATTAGGGGGGGTTTATATTACACATATGCAGCCAATCAAATTACAGTAATAGCTACATACATTGATGAGGTTCCTTCTCTTATAGTACAGCAGGTTAGTCCACCAGGTATAACTAGAGTGTAGACACCAAATTATCCTCTTTGAGGTAGCTTCTATCACCCAGTAACTGGTGCACATAATCTTGCATCCTCGTCTTGACCTGTCAAAAGTGCGCTAGCTGTGAAGCCAGAATCCTATATATGACAAGTATATCAGAGAAAACAGTACATGGAACATGAGGACCTGGCTTAATTACCTTTAGTTTGAGGCTTCCATGTGATCTAACCGGATAACCCTACCCAATGACATTAATGGCCACTAATGATAGATAATGGGTTTCGGATAGACACTTAACTTGAATTTGTAGACAGCGTGTTGATAATGGTACACTTTTAGTTTCCATAACACTACGTCCAAGTAAATTTAACAGGAGCCGAATTTGCTCCCGTGTGAGCCTCTGGTCTAGTATAACAACAATGGCTGCCCTCCTTCCCCACTCTGACGCCTGGCCTACTTTGTCCAGATTTCAGAAAGTGATAGAAGGGTCACATTTACTCTACTTTAATATTGATAATTAAGTTAATTTATATAAGATGTTTTATGATGGTAAAGTCCAAAGACTAATGTATTTAAGAATAATTCCCAGCAGAATAGCTGGTGAATTATAATGGTATGTGGTGATGATATCCCGTTTTCTTTAGATGGTAATTCCACTACAAGTTACGTTTTCTATGGTTAACTTGTTGGTAATACAGCAGCTATTATCTGTATGATATTAAATGGTGTCGGAATTTCCGACAAAGCCAGAGAGAGGGACGAGTATCAACAGTGGCAAGACTGATCCACCAATAAGAACATAGAGAAGAGTCTTTATAGAATCAGTGATTTCACCTTTCCACTCCCCCCCCCCCCATTCTCCTTCTTACTCTCCAATTCCTCTTCCCTATTTTCTCCCTTCTCTCCTCCTCAACACATCTCACTAACCTTCCCCCTCTCCCTCTTGTCCCCTTTGTCCCTCCCAGACTGGTCCCCCCTCCCATTGTCCCCCACACGACCCCCCCCCCTCATCCCCCCTCTTCTCTTCTCTCCAAAAATTTACTGATAAGAGGCAATGAGAAACTCTCTGGTCTTTCAGAAGTAATTTTTCCTTTTCCTTTTCACTTCTTATTTTATTTTATTTTATTATCCCAGTTAGCTCCTCTTCTCTTTTATAAAATATAACTTTAGGGAGCAATGACACACTTGACATGACACACAATGATAACCACACAAGGGGGGCCTGGTAGCTGAGTAGACAGCGCTCGGGGTTCGTAATTCTAGGGACTGGGGATCGATCCCCGGCGATGGCTGAAACAAATGGGCAGAGTTTTTTCAACCTGATGCGTGTGTTCACCTAGTAGTAAATAGATACCTGGGAGTTAGACAGCTGTTACAGGCTGCTTCCTGGGTGTGTGTGACAAAAAAACGTTGATTGAGTGACAATTTAGAGGCGGGCCGAAAGAGCCAGAGCTCAACCCCTGCAAGCACAACTTGGTGAATTCAGAGAGAAATGAAAGGATAGCACCTTAACGTTCCATTTCAGCTGAACTGAAATGGAACGTGAGGAACAGGGCAGGTTACCTTGCGTTGATTCCGGGGGTCAAGGTACCCGCGGCCCGGTCTCTGACCAGGCCTCCAGATGGAAGGCTAAACCTAACACTTTATGGTAATAACTATTGCTGTTAAGGTTAAATTAGGTTAAGTCCTTCTCCATCTCGCTTTTGTTTTTAGGTTTAAATTATGTCAACTTAGCTATTATCAGTGTGTTGTCATCCCGTTTCAGTATAGTGTGCCTTGCCAGATTGCCTGTTTTCTACTTGGATGTTATTTATTTATTTATTTATTTATTTATTTATATACAAGAAGGTACATTGAGCTTATCAGAGCACAGAGAATTAAAATTTTACATTCTTGTAAAGCCAGTAGCACGCATTGGGTTTCGGGCAGGTCCTTAATCTAACATATAATTTTAACATGGTAAGTTCTAGCAAAATTAAAAAATGTTTATAGGAACATTGTAAGTACAAAAATACACTGTAGACAAGTATAACAAAAAAAAACATTGTATAAGAATTTTGACAGAAAAAAAGTACATTAAAATAAATTTCAGGGTTATCCACAGGTACATTTTAGCATAATTTGAGGATGTTCGTTTTCCTTTTCGGTTAGAAAACGGGATCATCTCTCAACATGGCTAACAATGCTTGCCTATAATTCCCTGGCTCTCAGATTTAATATCATTAGTATGATTTCCAAGAGTTTCTCCTCTGAGTGCATTATCTCTTCTCCTTTTCTTGATTCCATTTAGAATGTCTATATATACATAAATGTGTTGTCTCTTCTCTCGGGCTTGTTGCTCACGTGCATTTATCTACGTCTGGCGGCAGATGATGTGACACTGGCGGCGGCTTCAACTTCTTCAGTGTTATAATACTTGTTGGCTCTTAATTTGCTCTTTGGTGCTCTCCTTTCTGAATGAATAGGTTGTTCTAGTGCTGCAGGTGTTGGGAGTCTCTGGGCGACTTCCTTACCGGTAACCCCAAAGGAACTAGTTTCTCTAAGGTTTTGAGAGTAGTGGTACCTCGACACTTGACTTTCACTATTCTCAAGATGCCCTGGTTGTCTGGATGTACAGAGACTATCCGACCCATAGACCACTCTGAGCTTGGTCCCTCACTCTCCACCACAACAATGTCACCAGGGTTTAGGTTGGTGTTGTTATAGGGGTTAGTTGCCCATAGTGATGCTCTCTCAGAGCAGTTAGGTAGTATTGAGTCCAAATAACAATTCATCGACTTATTACGAGAGGCAGGTCGGTGGTCTGTTATTGACTCGAGATTCAATTTCAGTGACAACGGCTTTTAACTCTTATAATTCAATCTTTTGACGGTGGAGGGCTTTCCTTAAACTGCATTTCACTATGCCCACCATTCATTCGTAGAAGCCTCCGTGCCACGGTGCTCTGGCGGGTATAAACTTCTAGTGGCATTGCCGCTGATTCAGGGCAGTGTGTACCACTGGGTGATTCTAGATTTGTCTTAGACATGCTTCCCTTGCCACCAAGTTGGACCCATTGTCTGAGATCATCAACTTGTGGCAGGATCCATGGACAGCACACATGCGGAAAGCCTGTATGACTGTCTCAGCACTCATGTCGGGAGTCACTTCTAGATGTACTCCCCTTGTTGTGCTGTTAAGTTTCGGGAATAATTTAATTTTATTTGACTCGGGGAACTGAATGGGTTCAATCATTAAAATCAAGGATGACTGAAACTGCAGTGGGTTCAGTGACATTGGTCGTTGTGACTTGTAGCTGTTTAGGCTGCTGTTCACTGGTTTGCCACTGAAGACTCATGAGCTCACCTTCAACTTTAAATTATGATATCAAGATCAGCTTCTGTTGATATAGTCAGTTGTATTTTCTTTGGTGAATACATACCTCAGTTTGTACCCTGCTGACACTAGCTAGTTTCCCTAATGCCTACCTACGTTAGGAGTTTTACTGTTATTGTTGACTGGCACCTTTGTGTGTCAGTTTGTACAGGACTGATGTCCCTTACTGGAGTTGCAGCTGTTGGAAGTTTCTTTATGATTTCACCTACCTGCTAACTCATGTGATGCTAGGCTTTCTAGCTTTATTGTTTTTTATTTTGCACAGAGGACTGAATGTGATCAATGACTACAGTCACGTATGGTTCTGGGACTACAGTGAGATCAGTGACATTGGTCGCTGTGACTTGTAGTTGTTTAGGCTACTGGTCACTGACTATCCACTGAGGCCCATAGAAACCATCTCGGCTAATAATTATTGTACCAATTCAGCCTTCGATATATATAGTCAGCTGTGTTTTCCACTGTGCTTATTTGCTTGAGATTTATATTCAGCCGACCAATTTGAATTTCTAGTAGTAATGATTGTCGGCAGGCAAAGGCTCCTTCAGGTTTAGGACTGTACCTGTGAGTAAACTGTCTCCTGCTGACTCTAACAGGCTCATTATTCCCTGTTTTTTTGTTTGTCCAGTAATGAACTGGTAATAATAGTCTGCACCTACAAGTATTTCTACATCGTTGAGGTGATCAGACATTATTTTGTTATCAGCCAACTTGATTCCCTTTTCTTGTAGGGATCTGGCTGTTTTCCCTAGTCCATTAACATATAGGTCAAATTGGATTTGATCAACCACAATGGCTTGTACAGGTATGGCATTATACCGCCTAGGCGTACTAGTGCCTGGACTACTGTGTAGTCTTGGGGGTCCTCTGTTTATCATGAACCCTGAAATATTTAATTTTACCTGTGTTACAGGCTGTAGTTTAAGGTTATCTGCCACTTTCTGTGTGACAAATGTTTTCAAGGACCCTTGATCAAATAACCCACGTGTTGTGACCTTGATCCCTTTGTTCTTGATTAGAAGTTGGGCAGTGGGTAAAGTTGCATTAACTTTAGAGGTTATCGTTAGGGCAATATAATTTTCTCGCACCTTGCAGCACTGTACTGTGGTGGGATTCCTATCTCTCATCTTGAGATTTGAATTCTTTAATTTCGTATAGTTGCACAGTGTGGCATGATGCTGACCCCCTTTTACACCTATTGCACGTTTATCGTTGGGTCTCACAGTTGTTGACAGTGTGTTATTTGAGACACCTAATGCATTTGTGCAATTGCTTGAGTCGTTTAACTCGGGTGTGTCTATCAGGATAATTTGTGCAGCAGAATATCGAATGTTCTTCTTGACAGAATATGTCCCCCAGTCTACAGTTCGTTTAGGAGTTACCTGTTTGGGTGAAACAGTAACTATAGGCTTCGAGAGATTAGCTGAGTGCATGCCCTTACTGCCTTGTTTCTTCCACTTTAGTGTGGATGTGGTTGGTTGGTATTTAGTACCTGTGATCCCTACTGACTTTGTCGTTGCAGACTTGTCAGTTGAATAACGATGTTGGTACTGTTTCTGAAGGTTTAGGGTAGGCTGTTAAAGCCTTGTTTGCTCGTCGTTTATCTATGACAGAATGTAAACCTTCAGAGATAACACCGTCTTGACCACGCAGGATATGTTGCTGTAAGTATAACTCGTCTAGTATATCTGTTACGACCCTGGGTTCTCCAGTGGAAACCAGAGGTCAAAATTGAGCTATTAAACTTTCTGGTAGTACAGTTGGGCATCTAGAATGTCAATTGTTTGTATCTTCCCTGCCAGACGTAAGACTATTATTGTTTCTCAAAGAGCATTTAAAGACTGAGCTGGGGGTTGATTATTAAATAATAACATAGGCACCAACTTTGCTTACTAATACTTTCTAAGCATTCATAAAGTAACAATACGTTGCATAGGGGAAGATCTTTAATGTGCTTAGCTGCACGATCAATTAGGCTCCTCCCGGCACCACGAGATGAGGGAGGCAGCTGGTGGCTAGCTCGTTCTTCTCTGTGGCTGGTGTGTGCGGATAAGAGCTACTCTGTGGCTGTATCCCTACTCTTCTCCCTTCTCCTCTTACTTATTTCCCTTACCTGAAGTTCCTGTATCCTTAAGCTAAGTACGGGGCATCAGTAAGTATACCTACTCTGGTAGTAACTATTGGTGAGACCTGGGGTTAGTATTTGCCAGTGTTTTGTTTACCCTAAGTGTTGTGTTTTGTATTAGGGTACCACATGGTCTCACTACCCTAAGCTGCATCCAGCTTCAGTGCTTATCCAGTAGTACTTTACCCTAGCTTGTTATTAGTGTAAACCTTGTATCCTGTCTATGTGGACCAAGGCTTTTAACGTTAGATAGTGTGGTAAAGTTATTATTATTATTGTTATTGGTGTGAGTGTATATGGGGGGGTTGTTAAGGGGTTAATAAATAAGTACATGAATTACAGAGTATCTCTTCTTCCAAGGTGGGAGCGCAGTGATCAACCCTTAGACTAACATATATGGTCTTGTAGCAAGTTATTACTACTGTGGATAGTTTATTTTGGGGGCCGGGCCTTTTAGCTCTCCCATATTTGATACTCTTGTCTTCTAACTACCTTTACCCTTTAATATTACCAGAACCCCATAGAAGCCCACTCATATCAGTTGTAACAATATCACTGGACAATTTTTGTTGTATGACGACTTTGGTCATCTACTCAGTCTTAAGGATGACAGACCCACTGCTGAGTGCTCTTTAGTAGTGACTCAAATTCCAAGCTGAAGACTTGTAATGAGTCAGCGGTTTGATCAGGTTGAGTTAAGTCCAGAAACTGTTGTACTAGATGTATGATGTCCTCTTTGTCAGCATTATCCCTAGTGAGCTGGATTAGGTGATTAGTGATATCACTATTTTGATTTAAAGTTTCTGCTTCAGCTTCAACGTTTGTTTTAGCTTCAGATTTTTTTTTTTTAGGTTGTCCTTGAAAGCATGATAATTCAGTAGCCGCAGGCATCGAGTTTTAAGAATCCACAGAGAATGTGGATAAATTGTCTGAGAACTGTTCAGTTTCTGATTGTGGAGTGTTGGGTGAAGCTGTGGCGAATGACGCTTTAACTTCAGTAACTGATTCAACGAAAGGATCTAACCTGGATAGAGGATCATCCTCATACTGAACCAGATCATCCATAATATCATCTATCTCATTTAATGTACTGGATGCTGGCTTTGGTGTAAGCATCCAGGAAAAGTAATCCAACCAGGCTTGGGTTTCATCTTCACAGTTCGCTAGGTCAGACATGATTTGCTTCCCCTCTACAGTTTCAATTCACTGGCAAGGAGCACATTTCTGCAAACCTTGATCATTCTATTTACTTGATCGAATTTGTTATTAGCCACCTTTAGGGGTATTTCCAACTGGTTACAGTCAATTGGAGATTCATGTGACAAATTCTCACAATTATCGAGTAATCTTGTCAGGTGAGCTTGGAGTGCTGTTAAGACACGTTTTGTTTTCTGTGGAGTAGCTGTACTGGCTGTTTGGTTAAACTTGGTAGACCTTATACTATTATTGATAATATTGCTTGGGTACTTGTTCAAGAATGCTGAGCAACTACTGGTGGTAGTATCCTAGGGTTAAATTTTCAGTCACTAGACTACGATATCCTACTCCTTTGGAAGTTGGCACATATATAGGAAATATACACAAATGATTTGAATGTAATCAGTGTCACTATAGGTATTACCTAAAGCTAGCTCTTATCACTGTCAGTTGGATAGCAACACTTCTTAACACCAAAATGTGAAATAATTACAAGACGTATAATGCATAGAAATAATACAATAAAATTAAATATTTGTATGCAACACAACTTGTGTTAGTTATCCCACCCTGTTGGGTCTGCACAATGATTAAATACTGTCTAGGCTGTACAATATTCAGTTCAACATTAGACAAATGTGATATCCTACCCCCTACAACAGTTAGCACAATTAATTGGATTAGGCTAGGTTGATCATTATTCAATTCATCACTAACCTAATATTGTCCCACACCCCCAAATAAGGATCGGCAAATTAAATAAGTGGTACAATATTGTGCAATAAATAAAATGGTGCAATATGTTACTTAGGTTTTTTATTATTTTATAGGTTAATGTTTCTCTCTGTGCTTAAGATTATATATATATATATAAATATATATATTATTAAATATGACCGAAAAAGTAAGATTAATAATTCTAACACGAATTTTCTCATTCTTTCGCACATTTCCTTTCACTGTTGGAGGTAAATCAAAAATTAATTCTCCAAAATTCATTTTTATTTATTCATTTTATAGACTAGAAATAAAAATGAATTTTGGAGAATTGATTTTTGATTTACCTCCAACAGTGAAAGGAAATGTACGAAAGATTGAGAAAATTCGTGTTAGAATTATTAATCTTACTTTTTCGGTCATATTTAATAATATATGTCTACAGGAAAGACTGCTACCAAAATATACTAATATATATATATATATATATATATATATATATATATATATATATATATATATATATATATATATATATATATATATATATGGCACAACTCTCCTAAACACGAGAGTTAAGTATACAACTTTAGAACACTTTCCCACCAGGAGACTCGAACCCCAGCCAGCACAGAAGCCTTCCAGCAACTGGCATAACAGGTACGCCTTAACCCGCTCCACCACCCGCTCAGACCCTTAAAAGAGATGGTAATTTTGGAGTATTTAAATACACCAAAGATCACCACCTCCCAAGAGCACTAGAGCAAGTGAGGGGTCATTTAGACGTTAATTTCATCAAGTCCCTGTTTATATGGGAAGACACAGTGTCTATGCTTAAGGCACAACTCTCCTAAACACGAGAGTTAAGTATACAACTTTAGAACACTTTCCCACCAGGAGACTCGAACCCTAGCCAGCACAGAAGCCTTCCAGCAACTGGCATAACAGGTACGCCTTAACCCGCTGCACCACCTGCTCAGACCCTTAAAAGAGATGGTAATTTCGGAGTATTTAAATACACCAAAGATCACCACCTCCCAAGAGCACTAGAGCAAGTGAGGGGTCATTTAGACGTTAATTTCATCAAGTCCCTGTTAATATGGGAAGACACAGTGTCTATGCTTAAGGCACAACTCTCCTAAATGACCCCTCACTTGCTCTAGTGCTCTTGGGAGGTGGTGATCTTTGGTGTATTTAAATACTCCGAAATTACCATCTCTTTTAAGGGTCTGAGCGGGTGGTGGAGCGGGTTAAGGCGTACCTGTTATGCCAGTTGCTGGAAGGCTTCTGTGCTGGCTGGGGTTCGAGTCTCCTGGTGGGAAAGTGTTCTAAAGTTGTATACTTAACTCTCGTGTTTAGGAGAGTTGTGCCTTAAGCATAGACACTGTGTCTTCCCATATTAACAGGGACTTGATGAAATTAACGTCTAAATGACCCCTCACTTGCTCTAGTGCTCTTGGGAGGTGGTGATCTTTGGTGTATTTAAATACTCCGAAATTACCATCTCTTTTAAGGGTCTGAGCGGGTGGTGGAGCGGGTTAAGGCGTACCTGTTATGCCAGTTGCTGGAAGGCTTCTGTGCTGGCTAGGGTTCGAGTCTCCTGGTGGGAAAGTGTTCTAAAGTTATATATATATATATATATATATATATATATATATATATATATATATATATATATATATATATATATATATATATATATATATATATATATATATATATATATATATATATATTATATATAGGTGGTAGTTTCTCAGCAACCTCTTATGGTATTTAATGATATTATTAAATTTATTTGTTATGTATTCCTGTGATTCTCGTGAGAGGTGAACTCCATCTGGACAAATGTTCTCATGGAAAGGCCATTCCGTAAAGTGAATATAGGTGGCTCCTTGCCGTACCCTTCTGAGACGATAATTAATATTATTGGCTATATGTGTATAAAACTCTGAACTAACACCCCAAGGATTACTTGCTCGTGGTTGGAGTGGTTCTGTCAAGAGTAAAAATGACAGTTGAAGTGTTTGTCTTGAAGGAGTTGGTTATGCTCCTAAGGTTGTTGATAATCTCAGCTGGGTTACATGATTGGTGTACATCATTGCCACCTAGGTATATTAGGGTTAAATGATGGGCCCACTCTAGTGCTGCTGTTGTTGAATTGTTATAAAAGTTATGAGTTGTAGCTCCTGGTGATCTGTATATTCTCACTTCTACCTCAGGTATAGAGGCAAGTTGTCTGGGCACTTGGCTAAGTCCCACTATTGCTACCTTGAACATCAGGCCTAATAGTATTTAATGACAGCTGTGGTCTCAGTCACTACTAATACTTTTGACAATACTGCTGATTGAGGTTGGCGGAGTTAGGCTACAAATGGTTATATAGCAGTTTACGTTTTGCGATATATTGATAACTAGCAGTACCAGGCCGCACATTGCTGTGGTTCAGTAACGCATGTGCGTTGCTGAGCCACAGCAACCTTCCGTGTCCCCCAGTGCTCCCCATCACCCGTCTCCTCGGCCTCCAAACCATTCTGCACTCCATCATCCCCTCATCCTCCCCACCATTCCCCACTCCACCATCCCCTCTTCCTTCCCACCATGCCCCACTCCACCGTCCCCTTGTCCTCCCCACCATTCTCCATTCCCCCATCCCCTCGTCCCCACCATCGTAAACTCCCCCCTCTCCTCGTCCTTCTCCTTCTCCCCTCCCTTGTCCCCTCGTCCTCCCCACCATCTCTCACTTCCGTCCCCTCGTCCTCCCCACCATCTCTCACTTCCGTCCCCTCGTCATCCCCACTCCCTAGTCCGATACTTTCCCAAATGGTCTGATGTTCCTATCAGAAAATTGGGAGCTAAAGTGATCTGATGTTCCCATCACTGAAATATAAGTTTAAAAATGAAATGAAAATATGAAGAAAAAATAAAGTAAACTCAGGAAATGAACGGTATGGTAAACAACACAGCTGAATTCTAATGCAATTCACACAAAATAATTAAATCAAAATGAAAATAAATCAAAATCTATAAATTGAAATCTATGAAAATAAAATTTATCAATGCAATGGGAAACATTGAAATGGAATTCATGACATATGTAGTATAGCGTGTATGTCATTATTATGTGCAACAGATGGCTCTGTTTTTCAAAAACGCATGTTTTTACCTGTCAGAGGGGCGGCATCTATATAGTAGGAATATAAAAAGATGCGCCTATTCAAATGCAACGTTGTGTCAAGATTTCAAAGCAATTGGTGAAGAACTTTCAAAGATTACAACGTGTGGTGCTCTTACGTCCAACAGATAGCGCTGTTTCTCCAAAAAAACATGTTTTTCCCTGTCACAGGTGAGGCATGTATATAGTAGATATATAAAAAGACGCACCTATTCGAATGCAACGTTGTGTTAAATTTCAAAGCAATTGGTAAAGAGATTTCAAAGATTTCCCCTCACATGAAAAACAGTTTTTTTTTTTAGAAAAAAAAAACATCAGGGTTTGAAGAACCATTAACATATGTTCTGAGACCCAGTGTATGCTTAGTGTGATGAACCACGTGCTAATTATAGTTCATGCAGTTCATAGTAGACCATAAACATGGTGGGGAATTTTACCAGCAGAAATTTACTTGCGTACTGTTAAATTATTAATAGTAATACAATATATAAAAAAGCTGTATAATATGAGTGGACTGTATATTCGTAAAGTGGGCTGTATTATATTAATTTATCCTGCTGGGTGTTAACCGATTCACAAGTTTGGGGGATGGGGGTATACGTATGTAGCCTATCACACAAGGTATGGATAATGCCAATATACTACTAAATGGGTTAGTAAATGCGGTTATTTCTTTGCTCCAGGGTCGATATGTCCTGATAATAATCCCTGGGTATCCTTCAATCACGTTCGGGGGAACTTTGTTGGCTGAAGCTTTAATGGCGACTTAAAAGAAAACCTCGTGGTACTACAGGTCGACCCGGTGTTCTCTCCTCCTCTCTTGAACTGCACCCGTTCTGGGTGGTGAACGAGCATCATAATCGGGCAATTCATTATTTACAATTAATGGTCAATATCCGGACAATGATTACAATTGTCCGGATATAACACTTCCCTGGTTCGTAGAGCTCGTCGGTTTGAAGAAAAATTCTATGATTCCTATGTCGCGAGGCTCAAGGATTTGTTATGAGAGCTGGTATATGTGAGAGTCTTAGATGCCATGCCAATGGCGTCGTGTTATGAGAGCTGGTATATGTGAGCGTCTTAGATGCCATGCTCACAATGGCGTCGTGTTATGAGAGCTGGTATATGTGAGAGTCTTAGATGCCATGCCAATGGCGTCGTGTTATGAGAGCTGGTATATGTGAGCGTCTTAGATGCCATGCCAATGGCGTCGTGTTATGAGAGCTGGTATATGTGAGAGTCTTAGATGCCATGCTCACAATGGCGTCGTGTTATGAGAGCTGGTATATGTGAGAGTCTTAGATGCCATGCTCACAATGGCGTCGTGTTATGAGAGCTGGTATATGTGAGAGTCTTAGATGTCATGCTCACATGGCGTCGCTCGACGTCTCCTTCCCCAGCTTCGCTGTGGACCCATCCATCAGCAAGGTTCCAAATTCGTTATTATTTACTTAGGTAATGAGACTTTAGATTTATTGATTATTTAATTAAAGGAAATTTTTAAAGACAAATCTCCAGACTGAAGGTTTTTGGTATTCACAAGCGAAATATTGTAAGTAGATAGTGGATTTGCTTATGTGGCAACATCCTATTTTCTCTGGAAAGCTACTAAATTCATTTTCTGTGATTAAGTTAGTAATTCAGTAATGTTAATATATTCCTGACATAGCCATCTTTACTTGCTAGGCCAGGTGTTAGTAAATTACATCTCAAAATTTCAGACAAGCAGCTCCCTATGCAGGTTACTATCTATTAGCAACCCCAATGTCAGTAACCGGCACACTTCTCTCACCGCAGGATCTCCACCTCGCTGCCCCTATCCACACCGAATATTGGTGTATTTGTGGCGAGGTAGTGGCCAACAGGTACGGTCAGCATGGCCTGCTCTGCCAAAACACAATAGAATTGCATGCAAGACACAGCTAGATAAATGACATTATTGAAAGGAGCCTTACCACAGCCGGCTGTCCAGCAGAGAGAGAATCTCGTTATCTAGTGCCCCGCAACTCTGACGAGCCTGTGGGTTGCCCAGAAAGGATCGCAGTGAACCTCTGAAAGAATCGTAGACAGTTGTTGAGGGAATACACTTGCGTTTTAACATTGGCCAACACCTATGTTGACTTCAGTGTTGCACAGCCAGGTGGTGATGTTTCTCACCGAGAAGCAGCCAAGTTTTGTAAATACAGAGATCTTGATCACCACTACAATTTTGTCCCCATTGCCTATGAGACACTTGGTGCCTGGGGTATAAGGGGTGCTAGTTTTTTTTTAATGAGCTGAGTTCTAAGCTAATTGAAACAACTAGAGACCCTAGAGCCGACAGTTTCCACTTTCAGTGCCTGAGTGTGGCGATATAGAGAGGAAATGCACACTGCGTCCGTGGTTCCTGCCCGCCAACTGAGGAGCTGGAAGAACTCGACAACCTGTGACAAGTAGACTTGTACCCTGCACGTAACCAATGTTGTAACCCTTTTTGCGCAATGAAGTTTGGGGAGCCAGCTAGAGTACCATCGTCCAAAAACGAAATGTTTAGCTTACTGAACAGGTTATCAGTGACCTTCTTGATGACAAGGCAGAACAGGAAAGAACAAGGGGGGTCACCCTGTTGGACACCTTCCTGTGATTTAATTTCATGTTCCCCGAATAACAAAGTTAGATTGTTGCTGTAATATGAGTTTAAAACGGTATATATTATATATTTATATATATATGACAGTGTCAAACCACAGAGGAAGAATTGAAACAGGAATTTCCTTAAGTACTTTCGTATATTAATACATCTTCAGAAGGAATTAATATACGTATTAATATACAAAAGTACTTAAGGAAATTCCTGTTTCAATTCTTTCTCCGTGGTCTAACACTGTCACATTTTTCTTCACGCGTTAATTTTCGTAATTTACACACACAATTATATATATATATTATATATATATATATATATATATATATATATATATATATATATATATATATATATATATATATATATATATATATGTATATATATATATATATATATATATATATATATATATATGTACATATATATATATATATGTACATATATATATATATATATATATATATATATATATATATATATATATATATATATATATATATATATATGTATATATATATATATATATATATATATATATATATATATATATATGTACATATATATATATATATGTACATATATATATATATATATATATATATATATATATATATATATATATATATATATATATATATATATATATATGTGTGTGTGTGTGTATATCACGAAAATAAACACGTGATTCAGAATGTGACAATGTCAGACCACGGAGGAAAAATGAAACAGGAATTTCCTTAAGTACTTTCGGATATTAAATACATCTTCAGAAGGAATGATTTTACAGATCGAGTGATGTGTATAAATAGGCAGGAGAGAGTGGTGAAGTGAGGTGAGGTACAATACTTGGACAATGCAGACGGCCCATTGGCCCATCAGATGCACCCAATTGGCCCATCCGATGTAGCCCAATGGCCCATCTGATACAGCAGACATACAAGCATAATACATAGGTAATTATAACATAAAGAGGTAAATATATACAATGAATTAGTGAGACAAATGTTTTTCAATGATCCTACTTAAATCGCCCTTTAGCTGATCTATTAGAAATGGATCTAAGTTATATAGACCACTGCTAATATTCAAATTACTTTCTTTGGTGATCTGTATCAAAGCAGATTCAATTATGTTTCTGTTATAGGTGCTTTTACAATTTGTTATTGAAGAAGCACTCTCCCAATCAATTTGGTGAGCTTTTTCTGACAAATGCACAAACAAAGCATTAGACAATTGGCCATGTCTTACAGAGTATTTATGTTGCGATATTCTACATTTTAAATCTTTAGATGTTTGCCCGACATAGAACTTATTACATTCCTTACAAGGTATTTTATAAATGACGCAATTATCACTACGAGGGCTGTTCCTAACTAATAGCTTACCAACAGTGTTTTCGTAGCTAAACAATACATCTATATTAAAAAGTTTCAAGGCCTTGACAATATTCTCAAACCCAGGGAAATATGGTAAACATAACACATTCTTTGGGCGAATCCTTTCACTGCATATATTATTATAATATGTACGACGAGCTTTGTTACGACAAACTTCCAACAAATTCAGTGGGTAACAAAGCTTAAGACCAATCGAATCAATATTCTTAAATTCTTCGTCTAAGAATTCTGGACTCACAACTCGAAGAGCTCTTAGATACATTGAAGAAAAAATTGACTTTTTTACATTGTATCTGAAAAATAATGAACATAAGATAAATTGTTCGTAGGTTTTCTGTAAACACTAAACTTTAATGAAGAGTTTTCCCTATGAATAAGCACATCTAAGAATGGCAAACATTTATCAATTTCAGTCTCCATAGTAAATTTTATGGAGGTGACTTGGTCATTAAGTTTGGCTACAAATTCGTCTGTGTTTACATCTGAAGGCCAAATACACAAGATATCATCAACATATCTAAACCAAGGAATGATTCCAGGAGTTATTTTTATTAAAAAAAAATAATTATTAAGTTAAATTTACCTTTAATAATGAGTATTATTTACAGACTTTTGGAATGGCAATGGGGAATCCTCTATCGCCATTGCTCTCAAACCTGTACATGGAATTCTTTGAAAAGAAATTTGTTTCAAAAATAACTCCTGGAATCATTCCTTGGTTTAGATATGTTGATGATATCTTGTGTATTTGGCCTTCAGATGTAAACACAGACGAATTTGTAGCCAAACTTAATGACCAAGTCACCTCCATAAAATTTACTATGGAGACTGAAATTGATAAATGTTTGCCATTCTTAGATGTGCTTATTCATAGGGAAAACTCTTCATTAAAGTTTAGTGTTTACAGAAAACCTACGAACAATTTATCTTATGTTCATTATTTTTCAGGGCATAGATACAATGTAAAAAAGTCAATTTTTTCTTCAATGTATCTAAGAGCTCTTCGAGTTGTGAGTCCTGAATTCTTAGACGAAGAATTTAAGAATATTGATTCGATTGGTCTTAAGCTTTGTTACCCACTGAATTTTTTGGAAGTTTGTCGTAACAAAGCACGTCGTACATATTAGCAAGTATTAGCATATTAGCAAGTAGATGGGGTCGCAATTGGTTCTCCCCTAGGTGTCCTGTTAGCGAACTTCTACATGGGTACCATCGAGCAAAAAGTGTTAGTCGACATGAACTTGAAACCGGCCATATACTGCAGGTATGTTGATGACATTTTTACACGGGTACCTGATGTCGGACATCTGCAGGAGCTGAAGGAGGCATTTGAGCAGAATTCTGTGTTGCGTTTCGCTTACGAGATGGAGAAGGATGGGAAGCTGCCCTTTCTAGATGTAACAGTCATGGAAAGGAGCGGAGGTTTCCACACTGCAGTCTACACTAAGGAAACAAACATAGAAATGTGCCTCAATGCCAACAGTGACTGTCCAGACAGGTACAAGAGGAGTGTTATTAACGCTTATGTCGACCGTGCTCTCAGCCACAGCTCAGGATGGAAGCAAGTCGAAGAAGAACTCTGTAGGGTAAGGCAGGTCCTAGTCAACAACTTCTTCTCCAATGGTTTCGTTGAAGACATCATAAGAAGGAAAGTGAAACGCCATGCAACCTCTGAAGAGACAACTAACACAACACCTATACCCCCTATTACACTATTTTACAGGAACTTCTTTTCCACAGCTCATAAAATGGAGGAAAGGGTCCTGAAAGATATTGTTAATAGAAACGTTATCCCTACAGACAAAAATCAGAAGATACAACTGACGATTTACTATAAAACCAAAAAAACGGCCAGCCTACTCATGAGAAACTCTCCAGACACAAAGCAGAACGCTTTAAAAGAGACCAACGTCGTCTATGCCTTCAAATGCCCTCTTGGGGACTGTAAGCCTAAAAAAAACTCAGTATATAGGCAAGACAACAACATCTCTTTCCAGGCGTTTAACGATGCATAAGCAACAGGGTTCCATTAAGGAGCATATAATCTCTTCCCACAACCAAACCATCACCAGAGAAATCTTAGCAAACAACGCAGAAATCATCGATAGATACAGCGATAGCAGGCGGCTTGACATCTGCGAGGCACTACACATCAAGAAGTCAACACCGGCAATCAATAGCCAATTAATGCACAACTATATTCTACCCACTTCAAGACTCCGCTCCAATATAGAAGCATCAAGAAATATGGGCCAATAGGCCCTCTGCAATTACTTCTATTCTTACCTTCAATACCTATTGTTTCGTGTTCTATCCTGTGTGGAAAGTTTTGTTCACCTCATCCAAAACTGTTGTAACATATCACCTCACCCAAAATGCGGGTATAAAATGAAAAATGAAAGCTGTTTATATCATAGCATAAGTAAGAACTCTGTTTAGTGTTTGCAAGTAATAGTTGTGTGTGTGTAAACTAAAAGTCTTTGAAAATGTAATTAGTTATTACGAAACGCGTTCAAGTGTCGCGTCAGACTTGAAATAAAAATGAATTTTGGAGAATTAATTTTTCAATTACCATCAACAGTGAAAAGAAACATAAGAAAGATCGAGAAAATTCATGTTAGAATTATTAATCTTACTTTTTCGGTCATATTTAATAATATTATATATATATATATATATATATATATATATATATATATATATATATATATATATATATATATATATATATATATATATATATATATATATATCGTACCTAGTAGCCAGAACGCACTTCTCGGCCTACTACTATTCAAGGCCTGATTTGCCTAATAAGCCAAGTTTTCATGAAATAATTGTTTTTCGACTACCTAACCTACCTAACCTAACCTAACCTAACTTTTTCGGCTACCTAACCCAACCTAACCTATAAAGATAGGTTAGGTAGGGTTGGTTAGGTTCGGTCATATATCTACGTTATTTTTAACTCCAATAAAAAAAAATTAACCTCATACATAATGAAATGGGTAGGTTTATCATTTCATAAGAAAAAAAATAGAGAAAATATATTAATTCATGAAAACTTGGCTTATTAGGCATATCGGGCCATGCATAGTAGGCCGAGAAGTGCGTTCTGGCTACTAGGTACGACATATATATATATATATATATATATATATATATATATATATATATATATATATATATATATATATATATATATATATATATATATATATTAGTAGGCATCCTTCAGTCTCGGGAGACTATGGAGTTGCGCCCTAGTTATCAATCCTGGTGCAGCGTCTGGTGTGACTGATGAGGCCAATCCGAGAGTGGCAGTCCATCCCACACCGAGCACAAACGAAGTCCGATTCTGGTCTGTCTTCCTGGCTACCGGCTTTCCTTCTCTGTCTCTTTGCCTCCGATTCCTTGGCAAGTGACTCCTCTAACTTGGAGAGACCTCTTTGAACAGACTGCCTCCAGGCTGAACGGTCTGCAGCCAGTGTCTCCCATATAGCAAGATCGACGTCCATGGCTTTCAGGTCCCTTTCGCATACGTCTTTGTATTGTAGCTGGAGCTTGCCTGTTGGACGCTTTCCCTGCCTCAGCTCTCCGTACAGGAGATCCTTGGGGATCCTGCCGTCGCCCATTCGCACAACGTGCCCGAGCCAGCGCATTCGTCTCTGTTTCAGCATTGTGTACATGCTGGTGATTCTTGCTCTCCCCAAGACGTTGTTGTTTGTCACCTTGTCCTGCCAGGTGATGTCCAAGATGTGTCGAAGGCAGCGCATGTGGTAGGCATTCAGCCGTCTTTCCTGACGGGCGCGGAGTGTCCAAGACTCGCTGCCATAAAGGAGAGTGCTCAGGACACAGGCTCTGTAAACCTGAATCTTAGTATACTCACTTAGCCTTTTGTTGGCTCACACTCTCTTTGTCAGTCTGGACATGGTAGTAGATGCCTTACCGATGCGTTTGTTTAGCTCCGTATCAAGAGAGAGGGAGTCAGAGATTGTGGAGCCCAGGTACACGAAGTCGTGAACGACTTCCAGTTTGGAATCAGAGATGCCGATGTCAGGTGGGGAGTCCACTCCTTGTCCCATGACTTGTGTTTTCTTCAGACTGATGGTGAGTCCGAAAGCCTGAGAGGCCTCGCTGAAGCGCGTTATGAGCCGTTGGCGGTCTTCAGCTGAGTGGGCAGTGACTGCTGCGTCGTCGGCAAAAAGGAAGTCGCGCAGACACCTCAGCCGAACCTTCGTCTTGGTCCTCAGCCTGGCGAGGTTAAAGAGCTTTCCATCCGACCTGGTCCGGAGGTAAATGCCTTCCGTGATAGACCCGAAGGCGTGCCGCAGCATAACTGCGAAGAAAATCCCGAATAGGGTTGGAGCCAGTACGCAGCCCTGCTTTACTCCACTTCGGATGTCAAAGGCGTCTGATGTTAGGCCATCAAAGACCACGGTGCCCCTCATGTTCTCATGGAAAGATCTGATGATGCTGAGGAGCCTGGGTGGGCATCCGATCTTGGGGAGGATCTTGAACAGGCCATCCCTGCTGACGAGGTCGAAGGCCTTCGTCAGATCTATGAAGGCTACGAAGAGTGGCTGCTTCTGTTCCCTGCATTTCTCCTGCAGTTGTCTGAGGGAAAAGACCATGTCGATGGTGGACCTGCCAGCTCTGAATCCGCATTGTGATTCTGGATAGACTCTCTCTGCAAGTACTTGGAGCCTCTTCAATGAGACTCGAGCAAACAGCTTTCCGACAATACTGAGGAGGGAGATTCCACGGTAGTTGTTGCAGTCGCCCCTGTCACCTTTATTCTTATACAATGTGACGATGTTGGCATCCCTCATGTCCTGTGGCACCTCTCCTTCTTCCCAGCAGAGGCAGAGAATTTCATGCAGCTCCATGAGCAGGCTACCTCTGCAGCACTTCAAGGTCTCGGCAGGAATGCCATCTTTGCCAGGAGCTTTACCAGAAGCAAGGGAGTCTAGGGCATCGCTGAGTTCTTCCAGGGTCGGTTCGCTGTCGAGCTCCATTAACACAGGCAGACACTCAATGGCGCTCAGGGCTTCTTCGGTGACCACATTGTCCCTGGCGTATAGCTCAGAGTAGTGCTCGACCGAGCACTTCAGCTGCAGTGTCTGGTCCTGAATCACCTCACCAGTGGCAGATTTCAGAGGAGCGGTGTTCCTCTGGATTGGGCCGAGGGCCTGCTTGATGCCGTCATACATTCCCCATACATTGCCTGTATCCACTGCAGTCTGTATCTGGGAGCAGAGCTGGAGCCAATAGTTGTTGGCACATAGCCTGGCGCTCTGCTGCACTTTGCAGCGGACGGCCGAAGGATCTGTAAGTTGCGCTGACTTGGGCAGGCTTTGTAGGCTGCCAAGGCGTTTGACTTGACTGTAAGAACCAACTTACAGATCCTTCGGGCCGTCCGCTGCAAAGTGCAGCAGAGCGCCAGGCGATGTGCCAACAACTATTGGCTCCAGCTCTGCTCCCAGATACAGACTTCGATACAGACTCTTCTCTTCGATTACAGGTGTCATCTCTTCCGAGTGAGCCTCGAACCAGTCTGCCGACCTGCTGGTCTTCTTGCCAAAGGTGGAAATGGCAGCGTTGAACACAGCGACTCTGAAGTGCTCCCATCTTTTACAGGCAGTGACCCCAGCTGGGCCAGGGAGAGCTTCCTCGAGCACGTGTGCAAAATCTTCCACCTTGTCCTGGTTGCGGGTCTTGGTGGTGTCGATGCGAGGTCTGCTCGCCTTTTACGAGTGATGAATCTTCTTTGGTTGCATCTTGACCTTGCTACATACCAGGGAGTGGTCGGTGTCACAGACAGCACTCTGGTAGCTACGTAATCTTGACGCTGGGTAGACTTGCACGCCTGGTAAGAATCAGGTCAAGCTGGTGCCAGTGCTTGGATCTGGGGTGTCTCCAAGATACTCGGTGTTGAGGCTTTGTGCTGAAGAACGTGTTGGTGACACAAACACCATGAAGGCAGCAGAGTTCTAGCAGACGTTGCCCGTTCTCAATCATCCTTCCTATGCCGAATTGACCCAGGCAAGTGGGCCAAATGTTGTGCTCGGCACCCACTCTGGCGTTGAAGTCGCCGAGGATGAACAGTGGCTCCTTTACAGGGATTCTCGCTATGACTCTGTTGAGGTCATCGTAGAATTTTTCCTTTGCCTCTGCTGGAGAAGTCAGGGTTGGTGCATATGCACTAATTACATTGACTGGTCCTGTTTGGGAGTACAGTTGCAGAGACAGCATTCGTTCGGTTTCCCCCATCGGTGGCATAATGTGTCCCAATAGTGCATTCCTGACAGCAAATCCCACACCATGTTCTCTGGTCTCATCAGGTGGTTTTCCTTGCCAGAAGAAAGAGAAGGTCCTCTCTCTCACAGATCCTGAACCTGGGAGTCTGATCTCTTGGAGAGCAACAATATCCATCTGCAGTTTGCTCAGCTCCCTATCGATGATTGCTGTTTTTCGGGTATCATTGATTTCTTGCAGGTCGTCAGAGAAACTTGGTGTCAGTGTCCTGACATTCCATGTGCCCAGCTTTAGGGCAGTTGATATTTTCTTTTTTGGTTTGGTATTGCTTGGTGCAAAGTTGTCGGGCCGCTTGTCGGTTTTCACCCTAAACCCCACGCACCCAGTGAGGTTAACGGACCGTGGCGAGGCAACACCTTATTGGCTGGGGTTTGCCCAGCTTGAGGCGGGCGGTAGCTGCCCAGTGGGGCGCGATGACCCCTCCCACCGTCGGAAGCAACCCCTGGGGTCACACTCTTCGCCAATCGAGCAGAAGACTTAAAACCGGTAGACTGTTGCTTCCCGTGTTGGTTCGACGCTGTGAGGCGAAGCTGGAGAATCCTCTCCAGGGCGCAAAGCCTGGGTAGGTAGATATGGAGAAGCTGTTACCCATGCAGCAGGTCCCCCCTCTCCACGTTGCTGAAATTATCCAATAGAAAGGCAAATGCCAATACGCATGGTTCCAGCAACGTCGCAGAAGCTGCTAGAACGAGGTCGACGTCAACAACGAACTGCCTTAGGGGCTCCAACTCCGGATTTTTCCTCGAGGTTGACTCCTGAAGCCTTCCCCAAAAAAGGCTATGGCCGCAAGGCAGCGGAGGTTTAAAATCAGGGATTATATATATATATATTATATATATATATATATATATATATATATATATATATATATATATATATATATATATATATATATATATATATATATATATATATATATATTTTCTTCCGTTTCCTCATTTCATTTAACCGTGGAATAAGCATATGAATGAAGAAGATCTGCCTAATTATTTGGGCTTTGTAAGCAAAGGAAGCACACAGTTGTGGAATCCCTTCATCCCCAGCACAGCGGCTTGTACTCTAACATTCAAATACATTTGTGAACGCAGTTGGTTATTGAGGGAGGGAGCTTAACCCCCAGCTCTCGTAAGAGCCCCGCGCCCCGACTACCTCGTTAATGCCACTCAGGTGGTTAATCTTCTCAACGCTTTAATATCAGCTTACGACTTCGCTGCTCCATTCTCTGTCGTTAGTGATCCACTCTTTACCTCCACCTGGAAATATATAGCGAGATGAGGCACTCAGGAATTATATTCATATAATCTGTGAAAGAGAGTCGTATGGGTTTTGGCCACTGTGGCATAGTACATAGTACATGTTGTAGCATAGTACATGGTTACAGAGACCACCACAACCTCTCACAACCATGACAGACCACCACCACAACCTCCCACAACCATGACAGACCACCACCACAACCTCCCACAACCATGACCACCACCACCACAACCTCCCACAACCATGACAGACCACCACAACCTCCCACAACCATGACAGACCACCACAACCTCCCACAACCATGACCACCACCACCACAACCTCCCACAACCATGACCACCACCACCACAACCTCCCACAACCATGACAGACCACCACAACCTCCCACAACCATGACAGACAACCACCACAACCTCCCACAACCATGACAGACCACCACAACCTCCCACAACCATGACCACCACCACCACAACCTCCCACAACCATGACAGCGACCACCACAACCTCCCACAACCATGACAGACCACCACAACCTCCCACAACCATGACCACCACCACCACAACCTCCCACAACCATGACAGACCACCACCACAACCTCCCACAACCATGACAGACCACCACAACCTCCCACAACCATGACCACCACCACCACAACCTCCCACAACCATGACAGCGACCACCACAACCTCTCACAACCATGACAGACCACCACCACAACCTCCCACAACCATGACAGACCACCACAACCTCCCACAACCATGACCACCACCACCACAACCTCCCACAACCATGACAGACCACCACAACCTCCCACAACCATGACAGACCACCACCACAACCTCCCACAACCATGACAGACCACCACCACAACCTCCCACAACCATGACAGACCACCACCACAACCTCCCACAACCATGACAGACCACCACCACAACCTCCCACAACCATGACAGACCACCACCACAACCTCCCACAACCATGACAGACCACCACCACAACCTCCCACAACCATGACAGACCACCACAACCTCCCACAACCATGACAGACCACCACCACAACCTCCCACAACCATGACAGACCACCACCACAACCTCCCACAACCATGACAGACCACCACCACAACCTCCCACAACCATGACAGACCACCACCACAACCTCCCACAACCATGACAGACCACCACCACAACCTCCCACAACCATGACAGACCACCACAACTTCCCACAACCATGACCACCACCACCACAACCTCCCACAACCATGACAGACCACCACCACAACCTCCCACAACCATGACAGACCACCACAACCTCCCACAACCATGACCACCACCACCACAACCTCCCACAACCATGACCACCACCACCACAACCTCCCACAACCATGACAGCGACCACCACAACCTCTCACAACCATGACAGACCACCACCACAACCTCCCACAACCATGACAGACCACCACAACCTCCCACAACCATGACCACCACCACCACAACCTCCCACAACCATGACAGACCACCACAACCTCCCACAACCATGACAGACCACCACCACAACCTCCCACAACCATGACAGACCACCACCACAACCTCCCACAACCATGACAGACCACCACCACAACCTCCCACAACCATGACAGACCACCACCACAACCTCCCACAACCATGACAGACCACCACCACAACCTCCCACAACCATGACAGACCACCACCACAACCTCCCACAACCATGACAGACCACCACCACAACCTCCCACAACCATGACAGACCACCACAACCTCCCACAACCATGACCACCACCACCACAACCTCCCACAACCATGACAGCGACCACCACAACCTCCCACAACCATGACAGACCACCACCACAACCTCCCACAACCATGACAGACCACCACCACAACCTCCCACAACCATGACCACCACCACCACAACCTCCCACAACCATGACAGACCACCACCACAACCTCCCACAACCATGACAGACCACCACCACAACCTCCCACAACCATGACAGACCACCACCACAACCTCCCACAACCATGACAGACCACCACCACAACCTCCCACAACCATGACAGACCACCACCACAACCTCCCACAACCATGACAGACCACCACCACAACCTCCCACAACCATGACAGACCACCACCACAACCTCCCACAACCATGACAGACCACCACCACAACCTCCCACAACCATGACAGACCACCACCACAACCTCCCACAACCATGACAGACCACCACCACAACCTCCCACAACCATGACAGACCACCACCACAACCTCCCACAACCATGACAGACCACCACCACAACCTCCCACAACCATGACAGACCACCACAACCTCCCACAACCATGACCACCACCACCACAACCTCCCACAACCATGACAGACCACCACCACAACCTCCCACAACCATGACAGACCACCACAACCATGACCACCACCACCACAACCTCCCACAACCATGACAGCGACCACCACAACCTCTCACAACCATGACAGACCACCACCACAACCTCCCACAACCATGACAGACCACCACAACCTCCCACAACCATGACCACCACCACCACAACCTCCCACAACCATGACAGACCACCACAACCTCCCACAACCATGACAGACCACCACCACAACCTCCCACAACCATGACAGACCACCACCACAACCTCCCACAACCATGACAGACCACTACCACAACCTCCCACAACCATGACAGACCACCACCATAACCTCCCACAACCATGACAGACCACCACCACAACCTCCCACAACCATGACAGACCACCACCACAACCTCCCACAACCATGACAGACCACCACAAAATCCCACAACCATGACAGACCACCACCACAACCTCCCACAACCATGACAGACCACCACAACCTCCCACAACCATGACAGACCACCACCACAACCTCCCACAACCATGACAGACCACCACCACAACCTTCCACAACCATGACAGACCACCACCACAACCTCCCACAACCATGACAGACCACCACAACCTCCCACAACCATGACCGCCACCACCACAACCTCCCACAACCATGACAGACCACCACAACCTCCCACAACCATGACAGACCACCACCACAACCTCCCACAACCATGACAGACCACCACCACAACCTCCCACAACCATGACAGACCACCACCACAACCTCCCACAACCATGACAGACCACCACCACAACCTCCCACAACCATGACAGACCACCACCACAACCTCCCACAACCATGACAGACCACCACCACAACCTCCCACAACCATGACAGACCACCACAACCTCCCACAACCATGACAGACCACCACCACAACCTCCCACAACCATGACAGACCACCACCACAACCTCCCACATCCATGACAGACCACCACCACAACCTCCCACAACCATGACAGACCACCACCACAACCTCCCACAACCATGACAGACCACCACCACAACCTCCCACAACCATGACAGACCACCACCACAACCTCCCACAACCATGACAGACCACCACCACAACCTCCCACAACCATGACAGACCACCACCACAACCTCCCACAACCATGACAGACCACCACCACAACCTCCCACAACCATGACAGACCACCACCACAACCTCCCACAACCATGACAGACCACCACCACAACCTCCCACAACCATGACAGACCACCACCACAACCTCCCACAACCATGACAGACCACCACCACAACCTCCCACAACCATGACCACCACCACCACAACCTCTCACAACCATGACAGCGACCACAACCATAACAACTATTATTCTCTGTTTTATGTACTTTTCATATAATTTTTAAATCAATATTTTTCATATAATATTTTCCATTCCAACTTTTCCTGAATATTATGATTTATTCAAGTTGGTAATTTTCAATATATATAATTAAATGATTTAGTTAATACTTTTAACCGGTATTCATAATGGTAGGGTTATATAAAATATGTTTATTATATAAAATATGATTATATAATCTGATCAATATATAATTTAATATATAAATTAATATATAAAATGCATATATTATATAATGTTAAAATGAATATAATATGATTATAAAAGATTATGTAAGATTATATATAATAAGACGAACTGTTTCACAGTAAGTGACTCATAATTCATTCACTATGTATTACACGTGTTCACTTACCGTGAAACAGTTCATGTCACATTTCATATGACAGTTTAATACAGAGTGTAGTGCCTGTGGCGGGAAAGTTATTAAGTCAGTTTAACCCACATAAGAGTTATTATAACTAAGGATGTTTGTAGAGAGACACATATTCCACACATCCCATTAAGACACTCAGGTCAGGGAGACATAATGCCCTTCGAGAGTCTCCAGAGTAGTATTGATTCCCGCACCGGTCTGACTTGTGTGTATTATTGACCTTTATTCTAATTATGGATGAAGAGTGGCCCTGGTGTGTTTGGACCCTCGTGATGGCTCCTCTGGTGTTGACTACAGAGGCAATTGAACACTCTCTGGTGCAGATTAATCGAGGCTTTAAACGATGTTACTTGTCAGTTTTGTGCATTTATCTCTGTAGTGCCAGAGTGTGGTCCCAGGGGTGTAGTGCCAGAGTGTGGTCCCAGGGGTGTAGTGCCAGGGTGTGGTCCCAGGGGTGTAGTGCCAGAGTGTGGTCCCAGGGGTGTAGTGCCAGAGTGTGGTCCCAGGGGTGTAGTGCCAGGGTGTGGTCCCAGGGGTGTAGTGCCAGAGTGTGGTCCCAGGGGTGTAGTGCCAGAGTGTGGTCCCAGGGGTGTAGTGCCAGAGTGTGGTCCCAGGGGTGTAGTGCCAGAGTGTGGTCCCAGGGGTGTAGTGCCAGAGTGTGGTCCCAGGGGTGTAGTGCCAGAGTGTGGTCCCAGGGGTGTAGTGCCAGAGTGTGGTCCCAGGGGTGTAGTGCCAGGGTGTGGTCCCAGGGGTGTAGTGCCAGAGTGTGGTCCCAGGGGTGTAGTGCCAGAGTGTGGTCCCAGGGGTGTAGTGCCAGGGTGTGGTCCCAGGGGTGTAGTGCCAGAATGTGGTCCCAGGGGTGTAGTGCCAGAGTGTGGTCCCAGGGGTGTAGTGCCAGGGTGTGGTCCCAGGGGTGTAGTGCCAGAGTGTGGTCCCAGGGGTGTAGTGCCAGAGTGTGGTCCCAGGGGTGTAGTGCCAGGGTGTGGTCCAAGGGGTGTTGTGCCAGGGTGTGGTCCCAGGGGTGTAGTGCCAGGGTGTGGTCCCAGGGGTGTAGTGCCAGGGTGTGGTCCCAGGGGTGTAGTGCCAGGGTGTGGTCCCAGGGGTGTAGTGCCAGAGTGTGGTCCCAGGGGTGTAGTGCCAGAGTGTGGTCCCAGGGGTGTAGTGCCAGGGTGTGGTCCCAGGGGTGTAGTGCCAGAATGTGGTCCCAGGGGTGTAGTGCCAGAGTGTGGTCCCAGGGGTGTAGTGCCAGGGTGTGGTCCCAGGGGTGTAGTGCCAGAGTGTGGTCCCAGGGGTGTAGTGCCAGAGTGTGGTCCCAGGGGTGTAGTGCCAGGGTGTGGTCCAAGGGGTGTTGTGCCAGGGTGTGGTCCCAGGGGTGTAGTGCCAGGGTGTGGTCCCAGGGGTGTAGTGCCAGGGTGTGGTCCCAGGGGTGTAGTGCCAGGGTGTGGTCCCAGGGGTGTAGTGCCAGGGTGTGGTCCCAGGGGTGTAGTGCCAGGGTGTGGTCCCAGGGGTGTAGTGCCAGGGTGTGGTCCCAGGAGTGTAGTGCCAGAGTGTGATCCCAGGGGTGTAGTGCCAGAGTGTGGTCCCAGGGGTGTAATGCCAGAGTGTGGTCCCAGGGGTGTAGTGCCAGGGTGTGGTCCCAGGGGTGTACTGCCAGAGTGTAGTGCCAGGGTGTGGTCCCATGGTGTGGTGCCAGGGTTTAGTGCCAGAGTGTAGTGCCAGGGTGTGGTGCCAGGGTGTAGTACCAAGGTGTGGTGCCAGGGTGTGGTCCTAGGGTGTAGTGCCAGGGTGTGGTCCTAGGGTGTAGTGCCAGGGTGTGGTCCTAGGGTGTAGTGCCAGGGTGTGACCCTCGGGTGCAGTGCCAGGCTGTAGTGCCTGGGTGTGGCCCTAAGTGTAGTGCCAGGGTGTGGCCCTAGGGCGGTGCCAGGGTGTGGTCGAAGGGTGTAGTGCCAGGGTGTGGCCCTAGGGCGGTGCCAGGGTGTGGTCCTAGGGTGTAGTGCCAGGGTATGGCCCTAGGGTGTAGTGCCAAGGTGTGGCCCTGTGGTGTAGTGCCAGGGTGTGGCCCTAGGGTGTAGTGCCAGGGTGTGGTCCTCGGGTGTAGTGCCAGGGTGGGGTGCCAGGGTGTAGTGCCAGGGTGTGGCCCTAGGGCGTAGTGCCAGGGTGTGGTCCGAGGGTGTAGTGCCAGGGTGTGGTCCTAGGGTGTAGTGCCAGGGTGTGGTCCTAGGGTGTAGTGCCAGGGTGTGGTCCTAGGGTGTAGTGCCAGGGTTTTGTCGTAGGGGTGTAGTGCCAGGGTTTGGTCCTAGGGTGTAGTGCCAGGGTTTGGTCGTATGGGTGTAGTGCCAGGGTTTGGTCGTAGGGGTGTAGTGCCAGGGTGTGGTCCTAGGGTGTAGTGCCAGGGTTTGGTCGTAGGGGTGTAGTGCCAGGGTGTGGTCCTAGGGTGTAGTGCCAGGGTTTGGTCGTAGGGGTGTAGTGCCAGGGTTCGGTCGTAGGAGTGTAGTGCCAGGGTTTGGTCGTAGGAGTGTAGTGCCAGGGTTTGGTCGTAGGAGTGTAGTGCCAGGGTTTGGTCGTAGGAGTGTAGTGCCAGGGTTTGGTCGTAGGAGTGTAGTGCCAGGGTTTGGTCGAAGGAGTGTAGTGCCAGGGTTTGGTCGTAGGAGTGTAGTGCCAGGGTTTGGTCGTAGGAGTGTAGTGCCAGCTAGGGTTTGGTCGTAGGAGTGTAGTGCCAGGGTTTGGTCGTAGGGGTGTAGTGCCAGGGTTTGGTCGTAGGAGTGTAGTGCCAGGGTTTGGTCGTAGGAGTGGAGTGCCAGGGTTTGGTCGTAGGAGTGTAGTGCCAGGGTTTGGTCGTAGGAGTGTAGTGCCAGGGTTTGGTCGTAGGAGTGTAGTGCCAGGGTGTGGTCGTAGGAGTGTAGTGCCAGGGTTTGGTCGTAGGAGTGTAGTGCCAGGGTTTAGTCGTAGGAGTGTAGTGCCAGGGTTTAGTCGTAGGAGTGTAGTGCCAGGGTTTGGTCGTAGGAGTGTAGTGCCAGGGTTTGGTCGTAGGAGTGTAGTGCCAGGGTTTGGTCGTAGGAGTGTAGTGCCAGGGTGTGGTCCTAGGGTGTAGTGCCAGGGTTTGGTCGTAGGAGTGTAGTGCCAGGGTGTGGTCCTAGGGTGTAGTGTCCACCTGCTAGAGAAAACACCGAGGTCGTTCACCGTCTAGGGCAGCGCCACACCTCCCACACCTGGGATACCACACCCCCTACACCTGGGGTCCAGGGATACCACACCCCCTACACCTGGGGTCCAGGGGTACCACACCCCTACACCTGGGGTCCAGGGGTACCACACCCCCTACACCTGGGGTCCAGGGGTACCACACCCCTACACCTGGGGTCCAGGGGTACCACACCCTACACCTGGGGTCCAGGGGTACCACACCCCTACACCTGGGGTCCAGGGGTACCACACCCCTACACCTGGGGTCCATGGGTACCACACCCCTACACCTGGGGTCCAGGGGTACCACACCCCCTACACCTGGGGTCCAGGGGTACCACACCCCTACACCTGGGGTCCAGGGGTACCACACTCACTACACCTGGGGTCCAGGGGTACCACACCCCTACACCTGGGGTCCAGGGGTACCACACCCTACACCTGGGGTCCAGGGTTATCACACCCCCTACACCTGGGGTCCATGGGTACCACACCCCTACACCTGGGGTCCAGGGGTACCACACCCCTACACCTGGGGTCCAGGGGTACCACACCCCTACACCTGGGGTCCAGGGGTACCACACCCCCTACACCTGGGGTCCAGGGGTACCACACCCCTACACCTGGGGTCCAGGGGTACCACACCCCTACACCTGGGGTCCAGGGGTACCACACCCCTACACCTGGGGTCCAGGGGTACCACACCCCTGCACCTGGGGTCCAGGGGTACCACACCCCCTACACCTGGGGTCCAGGGGTACCACACCCCTACACCTGGGGTCCAGGGGTACCACACCCCCTACACCTGGGGTCCAGGGGTACCACACCCCTACACCTGGGGTCCAGGGGTACCACACCCCCTACACCTGGGGTCCAGGGGTACCACACCCCTACACCTGGGGTCCAGGGGTACCACACCCCTACACCTGGGGTCCAGGGGTACCACACCCCTACACCTGGGGTCCAGGGGTACCACACCCCTACACCTGGGGTCCAGGGGTACCACACCCCCTACACCTGGGGTCCAGGGGTACCACACCCTTACACCTGGGGTCCAGGGGTACCACACCCCCTACACCTGGGGTCCAGGGGTACCACACCCCTACACCTGGGGTCCAGGGGTACCACACCCCTACACCTGGGGTCCAGGGGTACCACACCCTACACCTGGGGTCCAGGGGTACCACACCCCCTACACCTGGGGTCCATGGGTACCACACCCCTACACCTGGGGTCCAGGGGTACCACACCCCTACACCTGGGGTCCAGGGGTACCACACCCCCTACACCTGGGGTCCAGGGGTACCACACCCCTACACCTGGGGTCCAGGGGTACCACACCCCTACACCTGGGGTCCAGGGGTACCACACCATACACCTGGGGTCCAGGGGTACCACACCCCTACACCTGGGGTCCAGGGGTACCACACCCCTACACCTGGGGTCCAGGGGTACCACACCATACACCTGGGGTCCAGAGTTAACATCCAAGAACCACCGAGGAGAAGCCTACCGACCAATATCTACTACAAGCCAACAAATCTAACCGCATATCTTCATTTCTCATCGAGTCCTCCTCTATCGCTCAGTAAAACATCTAAACTATTGGGACCGACTAAAGAGCCTAAAACTGTACTCCCTTGAGCGCAGGCGGGAGAGGTACATAATAATTTACACGTGGAAAATATTAGAGGGGCTGCTCCCAAACCTGCACACAGAAATAACATCACATGAGACCAGAAGACATGGCAGGATGTGCAGAATACCCCCGTTGAAAAACAGAGGCGCAACTGGTACTCTGAGAGAGAACTCTATCAACATCAGAGGTCCGAGACTGTTCAACACGCTTCCACTACACATAAGGGGCATAACTGGCCGACCCCTCACAGTGTTCAAGAGAGAACTGGATAAGCACCTCCAAAGGATACCTGATCAACCAGGCTGTGACTCATACGTCAGGCTGCGAGCAGCCGCGTCCAACAGCCTGGTTGATCAGTCCGGCAACCAGGAGGCCTGGTCGACGACCGGGCCGCGTGGACGCTAATCCCCGGAAGCACCTCCAGGTAACCTCAAGGTATCGCGCAAGTAATCGCTGCCCTACTCCATGGGTACATGTACGAAGCCGCTCATCAGCAGTAACGACAACACCAGGAAGACCTATGAACTAATTTCAGGAACCGAGGGGATACAAAGGGGAGATCCTCCATCCATTGTATACTGTGATAGTCCCCCATAAAACCCAGATAAGTCCTCTTAAACGGGACACGGGGCACTAAACAAGAATTAGAAGATAACTCTTCCTCTCCTGTTTTTTTTTTCCCATGTATAGCTGAAGCTTTTCACCAAGATCGCCTCACCTTATGGGACGGCTGAAGACCACCTACGGGATTTACTAGCGTGGCAAATCTTCCCTCAAATCCCTCTGATGGATCAAAGATACCTGTGACGGATCAAAGATATCTTTGATCATGGATATCTGTGATTATCGTGGATCAAAGGCGGATCACTGAAGGACATCTTAGTCAGCGCCAAGTTTCCTTCACACTGCAACCCGGCGAGGGGGGGGGGTGTTGGGAACAATAAACTCCTCCAGACTTGTGATAGGGTTAAGGATGACCTGCGACTAAAAGGGAAGAGAGGATGGCTTGAGAGAAATGAGGTAATATTATTGAGTACATACAATACAAAAATATTGAAAAAAAAATCTTAATTCTCATGGTAATTGTATAAATTTGTGGCTGGTATTCGCAGTCATCGATGACATGCTTAGTCGTGGCATCTCTCTTAATATTAAAGTCAAGTAATGAACAATAAATGTTAATTCATAATTATTCTTCATATATTTTAATGTACATTACTCACTAGAATTTTCTTTCAAGTCTGCAAATTACAACTGCATATTTTGAATACAAAAATATGTTGAAACGGAGATTCTATTTTGTTCGAGTAATATTGGAAGTCATTAACTATATGATGACCAAACCAAACATCTGAAAGTTGTTGAAACGACAACGTTTCGGTCCGTTGTGGACCATTATCAAGCACACGACTTGATAATGGTCGTGGACGGACCGAAACGTCGTCGTTTACTCCATCTTCTAATGTGTAGTTTGGTCATCATATCTTCAGCCTCGTTATTGTGACTCATTGTCTGTCATTATACATACATTTACAACATCTTTTTTAAATCTAAACATTTATGTCACCAGCCTCGTACTGAAATTGCGTCCATTAAAGTTTTGTATTTTAAGTGTATAATAAACAAATTAATAATAATTAAACAAATTAATAAAACAAATAAAAGTGGTTAATAAATAATATAATAAAGTGTTTAAGTATAAGATCTTCAAAAATGTTGCGTTGGTGTAAAGGGAAGATCCAGTGAGCAATGTTCGTCAACTTGGTACTATTGGTTGACTTTGTAGCGTTGTTGACGCCAGAAAGCGTCAACAACGCCTTCCCAACATTGGGATTTATTGATTCTAATTCCATAATGAGTAACAACCGTGTGGTGTAATGGGCAAGGTCTTTTGCCGCTTGCATAACAAGCGAGAATGACCCAGGTTCGAGCCCTCTATACACTGTTAACGCTTATGTACCCAGCAGAACTTTTGGCGCCGTGGAAAGGGGAGGGGGGACATTCTACATGGGTGGCAGCTTCTCCCCTGTATCACCCTACTCTGGCTTTGCGCCCTGTAGAGGCCACAACAGACCCACAACCAGAGCGCAACTCCATAATCTCCTGAAACTGGTGGATGCCTACTACTGCTACTACTACTACTACGCAGCAGTAATGGAAACTAAAAAAATAATCATGATTGGAATATCGTATTCTGTGAGGGGAAAAAATCCTGAATATTCAACCCGGTTTCAGTACCAATCCTGAGAGACATAAATCCTAATATAAATAATGAATATAAATAATAAGACAATTAGACCTCTTGATATATATTTCCTGCCCACAGCGAAGTATTCGTGAAAGCTGAATAAAATACATTTTGCTGACCAGTGTTAAGGTTGAAGGGAAATGAAAAATAAAACAATAATAATTATTACTATTTTTGTATTGATTGAATAATATACTAATTTGTGGAGTACTTAAAGTGTTGTCATTCAAAATTATCAACATTTTAATGAGAAAATATATTTTTAAAATAATCAAGGCTTCAAACACGAAATATTGAGTATAATTAAATAATACAATAATTCGAGATATTATCAGATTTAACAATAAATTTGTCAGTTAAATATCGTCACGTGTATGTGACAGCTGGACCCACCTTCCTCCAGCAGAGAGGGAGATGGTCCCAGCTCTAGCTCCTCATCCTTTACCCACCCATCTATCCATCCTGTTATCTATCCATCAATCCCGCCATCTACCTATCCATCCACATCTCAATCTAACCATGTATCTGCCGTCTCAATCTCTTTCAAGAAATATAATTGTCTAATGTGTGGTTGGTCGCCAGAGAGAGAAGCTTACTACGGTTTGAAATACTAAAAAAATTAATAGTTACCCAATACTCTGATAATGAGTTTTGCGCGACAAACCTTTTAAAGCTGTGGAGGAATCGAATATTTTATGCAAGTTAGGACAAACTATTGATATCAAGAAATTTCTGTTCATTTTCCGAAATCAGTGAAAAATGGTTCATATTACTACATTAAATATTTTTGTTTGAAAAGTTTGTTATGAAGATATTTAGCTGTGTAGCTGGCAGGTCGGGCCAAAAGTCGTCTTGGGGGTCTGAATGTAGCACTGAGACGCTGTTAACTTTAGAACTCTGGCATAACTGACCAGCCTATGATCATCCCCTACCCCAGACCATTCCCTATGCCATTTTAGGTGAGGCTTGCCCCAACCGTCAGGCTTCCAGTTTTTAATAGAAAAGCAGACAGACATTTTCTCTTATAGAATAAATATATTCTTATAAGACTATATTACTGTGAATTCAAACAGACCAATATCATAAAGAGTTTAATAAATTCCAAAGGCTACACAAAGAGAGACAAGGGCTACACAAAGAGAGACAAGGGCTACACAAAGAGAGACAAGGGCTACACAAAGAGAGACAAGGGCTACACAAAGAGAGACAAGGGCTACACAAAGAGAGACAAGGGCTACACAAAGAGAGACAAGGGCTACACAAAGAGAGACAAGGGCTACACAAAGAGAGACAAGGGCTACACAAAGAGAGACAAGGGCTACACAAAGAGAGACAAGGGCTACACAAAGAGAGACAAGGGCTACACAAAGAGAGACAAGAGCTACACAAAGAGAGACAAGGGCTACACAAAGAGAGACAAGGTAGCCATAGCAGTAGGGGCCAAGAACCTAAGGGAAGGAGAGATACAGTGTTGCAGGAGACTAAAGTCTCTTAATGTCTCACAACAAACATGGGAGTGTTGCTGAAACATGGAAACACTCCCATGCGCTCTCTCTCTCTTTCATGACTATCAAATATGTCTATCGCCTCAGCCATCTACACCTTCCCTTTAAAGAAAGGATATCCGGTCCCCTTAAAGGGAAGGTGTAGTACATAGGTGAAGCGGTGGGAAGGAGGGAGGGGAAAATTTGAATAAATATTTTACGTTTTCTATTTTACAGTCGACGGGGAAGTTGTCCAAGCGGGAGACTAATCTTCCCGTCAACACAAGATGATCCAACTGTTTCAAAATCTGCAGCACAACTTAGTGAAGGTAGTTTAAGAGCTTGCCAAGACCTGGAGTATGAGATATGTAGTCCCAAGCATATATACAGGGTAAATAATTATTACATGTTTCAAGCTATATTACATGTTACTATTCAGAAGAAAGTTTGTTGGCAAACAGGTCTGGGAAAATAATCATGGCAGACTATGACAAACTGGAGTATAAATGCACTATCTCTAACGATATCTGTATCCACGATACCAGAATTTATATGATTCACTAAAACCTAATGAAGACTGTCAGGAAAAAAGGGCGGAGACAGAACAGATTAGACGGTCGGAAGTCAAGGTGTAGTCATACATAGAGGGTAGGAAGATTATGGGTTGAAGGGAAAGGTAGAAGGGTTGGGTAGAAAGGTAGGGGTAGACAAAATAAATGGGTAGAAAGTACATGCAAGGTACTTTTGAGACACATTAATATAAACAGAAGGTTGGAAAACAGCAGTTTTCAAACTTTGTTGAAATAAATGTAAATATTAGCGAGAAGAGTAGAGCAAGACGCGACAAAATCAGAAGAAAGAAGAAAGAAGAGAGAAGAAAGAAGAAGGAAGAAAGAAGGAAGGTTGGAAAACAGACACACTAATCGGAAGCAGTACAAAACCATTTCAGAAAATTTATCGAACTGACTTTTTTTCCTCTACTGGGTTCCACCTCCACCGGACATCTCGCTTCCCTTATAGCCGGTTCCAGTGCGTCCCTTCCCGCTCCCTCGGCTATCACCTTATCTCTACATTCCTCTCCCTCTCTTTCCTATCCGCAATCCCTTACTCCCGTCTGTCTCTCTCTCTCTCTCTCTCTTCCTCAGGCTTTTATGGTAATCCCATTTCTCGCTTTATAGAAACTGCATTTCTTTCAATTTCTATTTTCTTTTTGATCTCATTATTTTCCCTGGACGCTTCTCCACTTTTTTACACTCACAATTGAGGATTCTTAAGGATTAACGATGTCAGTTCTTAAAATAGATTTTACAAGCTACATTTTTTCCTTTATACTTATTCGTGTTAATCTCAAATCCGAGTTTGTTTTTTACTTTTTGATGAAAATATTTTATTGTGTTCAACATTGAATGTGAAGGAATATTGAGAGGGGACGCTGGGGACGCCGTCTGAGAGTCTCACTCACGTAATTAACTTGATTTATAGAATATTTATTTATTGTGAAAGCATTCTCTCTCTTTCTGTCTCTCTCTCTTGCTCCTCCTCTCGACTTTCTGTCTGTCTCTCTCAGAGAGAGAGAGGAAGTATGGGCCAATAGGCCTTCTTCAGTTACTTCCATTCTTATGTTTTTATAACCATTGGTACCTGTTCCATCATGTGCAAATGTCAATCACCTCACCCAAAACGATTGTACCATATCACCTCACCCAAAGCGAGAAAGTATGGATGTATTTTGAGTGTTTACAGGTTACAGTTGTGTTTGTAAACTAAAGTCTTTGAAAATGTAATAAGTTACTACGAAACGCGTTCAGGCGTCAGACTTGAAATAAAAATGAATTTTGGAGAATTGATTTTTCAATTACCATCGACAGTGAAGAGAAACATAAGAAATATTGAGAAAATTCGTGTTAGAATTATTAATCTAACTTTTCCGGTCATATTCAACAACATATGATTACAAGAAAGATTGCTTATATTATATATACATATTATATATATATATATATATATATATATATATATATATATATATATATATATATATATATATATATATATTATATATATATATGTTATATATATATATATATATATTATATATATATATGTTATATATATATATATATATATATATATATATATATATATATATATATATATATATATATATATATATATATATATATATGCGAACAAGCCTGAATGGTCCCCAGGACTATATGCGAATGAAAACTCACACCCCAGAAGTGACTCGAACCCATACTCCCAGGTGCAACGCAACTGGTAACTACAGGGCGCCTTAATCCACTTGACCATCACGGCCGTCAAAAGGAAGTGATAGCCGAGGCTATTTGAGCCACTTCCCCGACGACAACTCGGATGGTAATCTTGGGCATAGCATTTCACCAAATCACCTCATTCTTTGGGGCACACGTGAGGAACACAAATGCGAACAAGCCTGAATGGTCCCCAGGACTATATGCGAATGAAAACTCACACCCCAGAAGTGACTCGAACCCATACTCCCAGGTGCAACGCAACTGGTAACTACAGGGCGCCTTAATCCACTTGACCATCACGGCCGTCAAAAGGAAGTGATAGCCGAGGCTATTTGAGCCACTTCCCCGACGACAACTCGGATGGTAATCTTGGGCATAGCATTTCACCAAATCACCTCATTCTTTGGGGCACACGTGAGGAACACAAATGCGAACAAGCCTGAATGGTCCCCAGGACTATATGCGAATGAAAACTCACACCCCAGAAGTGACTCGAACCCATACTCCCAGGTGCAACGCAACTGGTAACTACAGGGCGCCTTAATCCACTTGACCATCACGGCCGTCAAAAGGAAGTGATAGCCGAGGCTATTTGAGCCACTTCCCCGACGACAACTCGGATGGTAATCTTGGGCATAGCATTTCACCAAATCACCTCATTCTTTGGGGCACACGTGAGGAACACAAATGCGAACAAGCCTGAATGGTCCCCAGGACTATATGCGAATGAAAACTCACACCCCAGAAGTGACTCGAACCCATACTCCCAGGTGCAACGCAACTGGTAACTACAGGGCGCCTTAATCCACTTGACCATCACGGCCGTCAAAAGGAAGTGATAGCCGAGGCTATTTGAGCCACTTCCCCGACGACAACTCGGATGGTAATCTTGGGCATAGCATTTCACCAAATCACCTCATTCTTTGGGGCACACTTGAGGAACACAAATGCGAACAAGCCTGAATGGTCCCCAGGACTATATGCGAATGAAAACTCACACCCCAGAAGTGACTCGAACCCATACTCCCAGGTGCAACGCAACTGGTAACTACAGGGCGCCTTAATCCACTTGACCATCACGGCCGTCAAAAGGAAGTGATAGCCGAGGCTATTTGAGCCACTTCCCCGACGACAACTCGGATGGTAATCTTGGGCATAGCATTTCACCAAATCACCTCATTCTTTGGGGCACACGTGAGGAACACAAATGCGAACAAGCCTGAATGGTCCCCAGGACTATATGCGAATGAAAACTCACACCCCAGAAGTGACTCGAACCCATACTCCCAGGTGCAACGCAACTGGTAACTACAGGGCGCCTTAATCCACTTGACCATCACGGCCGTCAAAAGGAAGTGATAGCCGAGGCTATTTGAGCCACTTCCCCGACGACAACTCGGATGGTAATCTTGGGCATAGCATTTCACCAAATCACCTCATTCTTTGGGGCACACGTGAGGAACACAAATGCGAACAAGCCTGAATGGTCCCCAGGACTATATGCGAATGAAAACTCACACCCCAGAAGTGACTCGAACCCATACTCCCAGGTGCAACGCAACTGGTAACTACAGGGCGCCTTAATCCACTTGACCATCACGGCCGTCAAAAGGAAGTGATAGCCGAGGCTATTTGAGCCACTTCCCCGACGACAACTCGGATGGTAATCTTGGGCATAGCATTTCACCAAATCACCTCATTCTTTGGGGCACACGTGAGGAACACAAATGCGAACAAGCCTGAATGGTCCCCAGGACTATATGCGAATGAAAACTCACACCCCAGAAGTGACTCGAACCCATACTCCCAGGTGCAACGCAACTGGTAACTACAGGGCGCCTTAATCCACTTGACCATCACGGCCGTCAAAAGGAAGTGATAGCCGAGGCTATTTGAGCCACTTCCCCGACGACAACTCGGATGGTAATCTTGGGCATAGCATTTCACCAAATCACCTCATTCTTTGGGGCACACGTGAGGAACACAAATGCGAACAAGCCTGAATGGTCCCCAGGACTATATGCGAATGAAAACTCACACCCCAGAAGTGACTCGAACCCATACTCCCAGGTGCAACGCAACTGGTAACTACAGGGCGCCTTAATCCACTTGACCATCACGGCCGTCAAAAGGAAGTGATAGCCGAGGCTATTTGAGCCACTTCCCCGACGACAACTCGGATGGTAATCTTGGGCATAGCATTTCACCAAATCACCTCATTCTTTGGGGCACACGTGAGGAACACAAATGCGAACAAGCCTGAATGGTCCCCAGGACTATATGCGAATGAAAACTCACACCCCAGAAGTGACTCGAACCCATACTCCCAGGTGCAACGCAACTGGTAACTACAGGGCGCCTTAATCCACTTGACCATCACGGCCGTCAAAAGGAAGTGATAGCCGAGGCTATTTGAGCCACTTCCCCGACGACAACTCGGATGGTAATCTTGGGCATAGCATTTCACCAAATCACCTCATTCTTTGGGGCACACGTGAGGAACACAAATGCGAACAAGCCTGAATGGTCCCCAGGACTATATGCGAATGAAAACTCACACCCCAGAAGTGACTCGAACCCATACTCCCAGGTGCAACGCAACTGGTAACTACAGGGCGCCTTAATCCACTTGACCATCACGGCCGTCAAAAGGAAGTGATAGCCGAGGCTATTTGAGCCACTTCCCCGACGACAACTCGGATGGTAATCTTGGGCATAGCATTTCACCAAATCACCTCATTCTTTGGGGCACACGTGAGGAACACAAATGCGAACAAGCCTGAATGGTCCCCAGGACTATATGCGAATGAAAACTCACACCCCAGAAGTGACTCGAACCCATACTCCCAGGTGCAACGCAACTGGTAACTACAGGGCGCCTTAATCCACTTGACCATCACGGCCGTCAAAAGGAAGTGATAGCCGAGGCTATTTGAGCCACTTCCCCGACGACAACTCGGATGGTAATCTTGGGCATAGCATTTCACCAAATCACCTCATTCTTTGGGGCACACGTGAGGAACACAAATGCGAACAAGCCTGAATGGTCCCCAGGACTATATGCGAATGAAAACTCACACCCCAGAAGTGACTCGAACCCATACTCCCAGGTGCAACGCAACTGGTAACTACAGGGCGCCTTAATCCACTTGACCATCACGGCCGTCAAAAGGAAGTGATAGCCGAGGCTATTTGAGCCACTTCCCCGACGACAACTCGGATGGTAATCTTGGGCATAGCATTTCACCAAATCACCTCATTCTTTGGGGCACACGTGAGGAACACAAATGCGAACAAGCCTGAATGGTCCCCAGGACTATATGCGAATGAAAACTCACACCCCAGAAGTGACTCGAACCCATACTCCCAGGTGCAACGCAACTGGTAACTACAGGGCGCCTTAATCCACTTGACCATCACGGCCGTCAAAAGGAAGTGATAGCCGAGGCTATTTGAGCCACTTCCCCGACGACAACTCGGATGGTAATCTTGGGCATAGCATTTCACCAAATCACCTCATTCTTTGGGGCACACGTGAGGAACACAAATGCGAACAAGCCTGAATGGTCCCCAGGACTATATGCGAATGAAAACTCACACCCCAGAAGTGACTCGAACCCATACTCCCAGGTGCAACGCAACTGGTAACTACAGGGCGCCTTAATCCACTTGACCATCACGGCCGTCAAAAGGAAGTGATAGCCGAGGCTATTTGAGCCACTTCCCCGACGACAACTCGGATGGTAATCTTGGGCATAGCATTTCACCAAATCACCTCATTCTTTGGGGCACACGTGAGGAACACAAATGCGAACAAGCCTGAATGGTCCCCAGGACTATATGCGAATGAAAACTCACACCCCAGAAGTGACTCGAACCCATACTCCCAGGTGCAACGCAACTGGTAACTACAGGGCGCCTTAATCCACTTGACCATCACGGCCGTCAAAAGGAAGTGATAGCCGAGGCTATTTGAGCCACTTCCCCGACGACAACTCGGATGGTAATCTTGGGCATAGCATTTCACCAAATCACCTCATTCTTTGGGGCACACGTGAGGAACACAAATGCGAACAAGCCTGAATGGTCCCCAGGACTATATGCGAATGAAAACTCACACCCCAGAAGTGACTCGAACCCATACTCCCAGGTGCAACGCAACTGGTAACTACAGGGCGCCTTAATCCACTTGACCATCACGGCCGTCAAAAGGAAGTGATAGCCGAGGCTATTTGAGCCACTTCCCCGACGACAACTCGGATGGTAATCTTGGGCATAGCATTTCACCAAATCACCTCATTCTTTGGGGCACACGTGAGGAACACAAATGCGAACAAGCCTGAATGGTCCCCAGGACTATATGCGAATGAAAACTCACACCCCAGAAGTGACTCGAACCCATACTCCCAGGTGCAACGCAACTGGTAACTACAGGGCGCCTTAATCCACTTGACCATCACGGCCGTCAAAAGGAAGTGATAGCCGAGGCTATTTGAGCCACTTCCCCGACGACAACTCGGATGGTAATCTTGGGCATAGCATTTCACCAAATCACCTCATTCTTTGGGGCACACGTGAGGAACACAAATGCGAACAAGCCTGAATGGTCCCCAGGACTATATGCGAATGAAAACTCACACCCCAGAAGTGACTCGAACCCATACTCCCAGGTGCAACGCAACTGGTAACTACAGGGCGCCTTAATCCACTTGACCATCACGGCCGTCAAAAGGAAGTGATAGCCGAGGCTATTTGAGCCACTTCCCCGACGACAACTCGGATGGTAATCTTGGGCATAGCATTTCACCAAATCACCTCATTCTTTGGGGCACACGTGAGGAACACAAATGCGAACAAGCCTGAATGGTCCCCAGGACTATATGCGAATGAAAACTCACACCCCAGAAGTGACTCGAACCCATACTCCCAGGTGCAACGCAACTGGTAACTACAGGGCGCCTTAATCCACTTGACCATCACGGCCGTCAAAAGGAAGTGATAGCCGAGGCTATTTGAGCCACTTCCCCGACGACAACTCGGATGGTAATCTTGGGCATAGCATTTCACCAAATCACCTCATTCTTTGGGGCACACGTGAGGAACACAAATGCGAACAAGCCTGAATGGTCCCCAGGACTATATGCGAATGAAAACTCACACCCCAGAAGTGACTCGAACCCATACTCCCAGGTGCAACGCAACTGGTAACTACAGGGCGCCTTAATCCACTTGACCATCACGGCCGTCAAAAGGAAGTGATAGCCGAGGCTATTTGAGCCACTTCCCCGACGACAACTCGGATGGTAATCTTGGGCATAGCATTTCACCAAATCACCTCATTCTTTGGGGCACACGTGAGGAACACAAATGCGAACAAGCCTGAATGGTCCCCAGGACTATATGCGAATGAAAACTCACACCCCAGAAGTGACTCGAACCCATACTCCCAGGTGCAACGCAACTGGTAACTACAGGGCGCCTTAATCCACTTGACCATCACGGCCGTCAAAAGGAAGTGATAGCCGAGGCTATTTGAGCCACTTCCCCGACGACAACTCGGATGGTAATCTTGGGCATAGCATTTCACCAAATCACCTCATTCTTTGGGGCACACGTGAGGAACACAAATGCGAACAAGCCTGAATGGTCCCCAGGACTATATGCGAATGAAAACTCACACCCCAGAAGTGACTCGAACCCATACTCCCAGGTGCAACGCAACTGGTAACTACAGGGCGCCTTAATCCACTTGACCATCACGGCCGTCAAAAGGAAGTGATAGCCGAGGCTATTTGAGCCACTTCCCCGACGACAACTCGGATGGTAATCTTGGGCATAGCATTTCACCAAATCACCTCATTCTTTGGGGCACACGTGAGGAACACAAATGCGAACAAGCCTGAATGGTCCCCAGGACTATATGCGAATGAAAACTCACACCCCAGAAGTGACTCGAACCCATACTCCCAGGTGCAACGCAACTGGTAACTACAGGGCGCCTTAATCCACTTGACCATCACGGCCGTCAAAAGGAAGTGATAGCCGAGGCTATTTGAGCCACTTCCCCGACGACAACTCGGATGGTAATCTTGGGCATAGCATTTCACCAAATCACCTCATTCTTTGGGGCACACGTGAGGAACACAAATGCGAACAAGCCTGAATGGTCCCCAGGACTATATGCGAATGAAAACTCACACCCCAGAAGTGACTCGAACCCATACTCCCAGGTGCAACGCAACTGGTAACTACAGGGCGCCTTAATCCACTTGACCATCACGGCCGTCAAAAGGAAGTGATAGCCGAGGCTATTTGAGCCACTTCCCCGACGACAACTCGGATGGTAATCTTGGGCATAGCATTTCACCAAATCACCTCATTCTTTGGGGCACACGTGAGGAACACAAATGCGAACAAGCCTGAATGGTCCCCAGGACTATATGCGAATGAAAACTCACACCCCAGAAGTGACTCGAACCCATACTCCCAGGTGCAACGCAACTGGTAACTACAGGGCGCCTTAATCCACTTGACCATCACGGCCGTCAAAAGGAAGTGATAGCCGAGGCTATTTGAGCCACTTCCCCGACGACAACTCGGATGGTAATCTTGGGCATAGCATTTCACCAAATCACCTCATTCTTTGGGGCACACGTGAGGAACACAAATGCGAACAAGCCTGAATGGTCCCCAGGACTATATGCGAATGAAAACTCACACCCCAGAAGTGACTCGAACCCATACTCCCAGGTGCAACGCAACTGGTAACTACAGGGCGCCTTAATCCACTTGACCATCACGGCCGTCAAAAGGAAGTGATAGCCGAGGCTATTTGAGCCACTTCCCCGACGACAACTCGGATGGTAATCTTGGGCATAGCATTTCACCAAATCACCTCATTCTTTGGGGCACACGTGAGGAACACAAATGCGAACAAGCCTGAATGGTCCCCAGGACTATATGCGAATGAAAACTCACACCCCAGAAGTGACTCGAACCCATACTCCCAGGTGCAACGCAACTGGTAACTACAGGGCGCCTTAATCCACTTGACCATCACGGCCGTCAAAAGGAAGTGATAGCCGAGGCTATTTGAGCCACTTCCCCGACGACAACTCGGATGGTAATCTTGGGCATAGCATTTCACCAAATCACCTCATTCTTTGGGGCACACGTGAGGAACACAAATGCGAACAAGCCTGAATGGTCCCCAGGACTATATGCGAATGAAAACTCACACCCCAGAAGTGACTCGAACCCATACTCCCAGGATGCAACGCAACTGGTAACTACAGGGCGCCTTAATCCACTTGACCATCACGGCCGTCAAAAGGAAGTGATAGCCGAGGCTATTTGAGCCACTTCCCCGACGACAACTCGGATGGTAATCTTGGGCATAGCATTTCACCAAATCACCTCATTCTTTGGGGCACACGTGAGGAACACAAATGCGAACAAGCCTGAATGGTCCCCAGGACTATATGCGAATGAAAACTCACACCCCAGAAGTGACTCGAACCCATACTCCCAGGTAGCAACGCAACTGGTAACTACAGGGCGCCTTAATCCACTTGACCATCACGGCCGTCAAAAGGAAGTGATAGCCGAGGCTATTTGAGCCACTTCCCCGACGACAACTCGGATGGTAATCTTGGGCATAGCATTTCACCAAATCACCTCATTCTTTGGGGCACACGTGAGGAACACAAATGCGAACAAGCCTGAATGGTCCCCAGGACTATATGCGAATGAAAACTCACACCCCAGAAGTGACTCGAACCCATACTCCCAGAATGCAACGCAACTGGTAACTACAGGGCGCCTTAATCCACTTGACCATCACGGCCGTCAAAAGGAAGTGATAGCCGAGGCTATTTGAGCCACTTCCCCGACGACAACTCGGATGGTAATCTTGGGCATAGCATTTCACCAAATCACCTCATTCTTTGGGGCACACGTGAGGAACACAAATGCGAACAAGCCTGAATGGTCCCCAGGACTATATGCGAATGAAAACTCACACCCCAGAAGTGACTCGAACCCATACTCCCAGAAGCAACGCAACTGGTAACTACAGGGCGCCTTAATCCACTTGACCATCACGGCCGTCAAAAGGAAGTGATAGCCGAGGCTATTTGAGCCACTTCCCCGACGGACAACTCGGATGGTAATCTTGGGCATAGCATTTCACCAAATCACCTCATTCTTTGGGGCACACGTGAGGAACACAAATGCGAACAAGCCTGAATGGTCCCCAGGACTATATGCGAATGAAAACTCACACCCCAGAAGTGACTCGAACCCATACTCCCAGGTGCAACGCAACTGGTAACTACAGGGCGCCTTAATCCATTTGACCATCACGGCCGTCAAAAGGAAGTGATAGCCGAGGCTATTTGAGCCACTTCCCCGACGACAACTCGGATGGTAATCTTGGGCATAGCATTTCACCAAATCACCTCATTCTTTGGGGCACACGTGAGGAACACAAATGCGAACAAGCCTGAATGGTCCCCAGGACTATATGCGAATGAAAACTCACACCCCAGAAGTGACTCGAACCCATACTCCCAGGTGCAACGCAACTGGTAACTACAGGGCGCCTTAATCCACTTGACCATCACGGCCGTCAAAAGGAAGTGATAGCCGAGGCTATTTGAGCCTCCTGGGGACCATTCAGGCTTGTTCGCATTTGTGTTCCTCACGTGTGCCCCAAAGAATGAGGTGATTTGGTGAAATGCTATGCCCAAGATTACCATCCGAGTTGTCGTCGGGGAAGTGGCTCAAATAGCCTCGGCTATCACTTCCTTTTGACGGCCGTGATGGTCAAGTGGATTAAGGCGCCCTGTAGTTACCAGTTGCGTTGCACCTGGGAGTATGGGTTCGAGTCACTTCTGGGGTGTGAGTTTTCATTCGCATATAGTCCTGGGGACCATTCAGGCTTGTTCGCATTTGTGTTCCTCACGTGTGCCCCAAAGAATGAGGTGATTTGGTGAAATGCTATGCCCAAGATTACCATCCGAGTTGTCGTCGGGGAAGTGGCTCAAATAGCCTCGGCTATCACTTCCTTTTGACGGCCGTGATGGTCAAGTGGATTAAGGCGCCCTGTAGTTACCAGTTGCGTTGCACCTGGGAGTATGGGTTCGAGTCACTTCTGGGGTGTGAGTTTTCATTCGCATATAGTCCTGGGGACCATTCAGGCTTGTTCGCATTTGTGTTCCTCACGTGTGCCCCAAAGAATGAGGTGATTTGGTGAAATGCTATGCCCAAGATTACCATCCGAGTTGTCGTCGGGGAAGTGGCTCAAATAGCCTCGGCTATCACTTCCTTTTGACGGCCGTGATGGTCAAGTGGATTAAGGCGCCCTGTAGTTACCAGTTGCGTTGCACCTGGGAGTATGGGTTCGAGTCACTTCTGGGGTGTGAGTTTTCATTCGCATATAGTCCTGGGGACCATTCAGGCTTGTTCGCATTTGTGTTCCTCACGTGTGCCCCAAAGAATGAGGTGATTTGGTGAAATGCTATGCCCAAGATTACCATCCGAGTTGTCGTCGGGGAAGTGGCTCAAATAGCCTCGGCTATCACTTCCTTTTGACGGCCGTGATGGTCAAGTGGATTAAGGCGCCCTGTAGTTACCAGTTGCGTTGCACCTGGGAGTATGGGTTCGAGTCACTTCTGGGGTGTGAGTTTTCATTCGCATATAGTCCTGGGGACCATTCAGGCTTGTTCGCATTTGTGTTCCTCACGTGTGCCCCAAAGAATGAGGTGATTTGGTGAAATGCTATGCCCAAGATTACCATCCGAGTTGTCGTCGGGGAAGTGGCTCAAATAGCCTCGGCTATCACTTCCTTTTGACGGCCGTGATGGTCAAGTGGATTAAGGCGCCCTGTAGTTACCAGTTGCGTTGCACCTGGGAGTATGGGTTCGAGTCACTTCTGGGGTGTGAGTTTTCATTCATATATATATATATATATATAACAAAAAATTTAAGGTATTTTTCGGAGAGAATTAGCGTACGAGTTTAGGACAGACTTAACGTAATAACTGATGCAAATAATTTGCGCAATTCTAAAATATTGAACAAAGTATTAATACATATGTATTATCTATCTAGTTGCGTAGTAGACAGGTCAGTCACGTACGGAAAGTGAGATGGTTTAGGACGAGACGCGGCCGAACTTCGCTGACAATAGCTAATTGTGTTCTTCCAGTGTGGAATATTTTATGTGTATAACTTGATGGAGTTAGCGGATAATTACCATAATGTAGGTTGTAGGTTAAGTGTGTGACTGAGAGCATAACTACCGGTGGTGTGTGTGGGACCCCTTGTGTCTGATCTGAGAGTTGTTAGTGCCCTGTGTGTAGGCTGTGTGATGCGGCTGTGTGATGAGGCTGTGTGGTGTGGCGACTGCGTGCCAGCCACACTAGCAGCTGCCAGGGTGATGGCACCAGTTGCCAGCCACACTAGCAGCTGCCAGGGTGATGGCACCAGTTGCCAGCCACACTAGCAGCTGCCAGGGTGATGGCACCAGTTGCCAGCCACACTAGCAGCTGCCAGGGTGATGGCACCAGTTGCCAGCCACACTAGCAGCTGCCAGGGTGATGGCACCAGTTGCCAGCCACACTAGCAGCTGCCAGGGTGATGGCACCAGTTGCCAGCCACACTAGCAGCTGCCAGGGTGATGGCACCAGTTGCCAGCCACACTAGCAGCTGCCAGGGTGATGGCACCAGTTGCCAGCCACACCACCAGCTGCCAGGGTGATGGCACCAGTTGCCAGCCACACTAGCAGCTGCCAGGGTGATGGCACCAGTTGCCAGCCACACCAGCAGCTGCCAGGGTGATGGCACCAGTTGCCAGCCACACCAGCAGCTGCCAGGGTGATGGCACCAGTTGCCAGCCACACTAGCAGCTGCCAGGGTGATGGCACCAGTTGCCAGCCACACCAGCAGCTGCCAGGGTGATGGCACCAGTTGCCAGCCACACTAGCAGCTGCCAGGGTGATGGCACCAGTTGCCTGCCACACTAGCAGCTGCCAGGGTGATGGCACCAGTTGCCAGCCACACTAGCAGCTGCCAGGGTGATGGCACCAGTTGCCTGCCACACTAGCAGCTGCCAGGGTGATGGCACCAGTTGCCTGCCACACTAGCAGCTGCCAGGGTGATGGCACCAGTTGCCTGCCACACTAGCAGCTGCCAGGGTGATGGCACCAGTTACCAGCCACACTAGCAGCTGCCAGGGTGATGGCACCAGTTGCCAGCCACACTAGCAGCTGCCAGGGTGATGGCACCAGCGGGCACCCTGAAGGTCCACACATGTGGCTCCAGCTCTGTTAACACTGCAGGTGTTCCTCTTAGTCACATGTGTACTCACAGGTCTAAGTTATTATTATTTAGCGAGAAGTCATGATACAGTAATTGTGTTTAACAGTAATTATTATTTTATATGTTGCACGTGTAATTGACCTGGGTAGTTAATTATTAGTGTGATGAGTGAATTAAGTGTGTGAGTTATGGCGTAAAGTGTCGCAGGAAATTATTTAATAGTATTTCTTTTTTTTTATTTTGATGTTAGTGTTATTTATATAACTTGCTTTTTATTCCAAACTTTGCATATCGAGTAAGCTTTAACGTAATATTTATTAAGATACATATATCTCAACTGGGGGTCAGGGTTTTAAAGTAATTTGGGAATATATTAGATAAGTTAAGAAACATTGGGTTGGTAATATTAAAAGATTGCAAAATACTGAAGGTTGCGAAATATGGATCAAACTAATTCTGCCGTTGCAAGAGTGATTTAATGAAACAAATTTCTCAAAACTTTAAATATTACTGTAGTATTGAGAACATAAAAATATGGGGAGTCTGCAGAAGGCCAATTGACCTAAACCATACAGCTCTTTACACACAGAAACCACAATAGCCTGATGCATCAAATGGACAAATCCACAAGGGCCGTGACGTGGGTTCGAACCTTCGTCCGAGAGGATCCCAGACGCTGCCGTAATCGACTGAGCCACGACATGGTTAAAGAATCATGTCTTTTAGACATGGTTCAAGTCTCCTCGAGCCCAGGTGAATGGACAGGAGAAAAATAACAGACAATTACACAGGAAAAAAGGGAGCCAGCAAGCCAGAGAGACAGACAGACAGCTGACAGGGAGTGTGTTGGTGTGAGCGTGTCCACTCATAGGCGTGGGCGTGTCCACTCATGGGCGTGGGCGTGTCCACTCATGGGCGTGGGCGTGTCCACTCGTGGGCGTGGGCGTGTCCACTCATGGGCGTGGGCGTGTCCACTCATGGGCGTGGGCGTGTCCACTCGTGGGCGTGGGTTGAGTGCGCTTGTGAGTGAAGCAACACTCATGTTTCAAGGTCATGACAAAAGCTGAACTATTACCACCCTTGGAGTGTGTGCACATGCCAGCTTCATGCAAGCGTAAAACTGAAGTAAATGTTTTCTAAACACGCAAAATATCAACAAATCTACAGAGAAGTGAGGAATGTTGTTCAGAGCTGTGAGGGAGGAACAGTAATTATGAGGCGCTGAATGATGGAATTTGGATATGAATATCTGTTGATAAATTTTTAAAACATGAGAGAGAAAAGGGGAAATCCTCGTCACTCTCAGCCCTCACTCACAAGATCCCTTCACACTCATGTAACTCACTCTCAGCCACCACTCACAAGGTCACCTCACACTCGTGTAACTCACTCTCAGCCACCACTCACAAGGTCACCTCACACTCATGTAACTCACTCTCAGCCACCACTCACAAGGTCACCTCACACCCATGTAACTCACTCTCAACCCCCACTCACAAGGTCACCCTCACACCCATGTAACTCACTCTCAGCCACCACTCACAAGGTCACCTCATACCCATGTAACTCACTCTCAGCCACCACTCACAAGGTCACCCTCACACTCATGTAACTCACTCTCAGCCACCACTCACAAGGTCACTTCACACTCATGTAACTCACTCTCAGCCCCCACTCACAAGGTCACCTCACACTCATGTAACTCACTCTCAGCCCCCACTCACAAGGTCATGTGCTGTGACCTGCCAAGGTCAGGCGGACATAAACAACTACTCTAAAAGTACTGCCTGAAAAGTGCCCAACCGCTCAGGGATGGACGCCTTCACTGTTAACCACACAGTACACAAGAGGCGGAGGATCATCTACCAAACTGAGCACTGTCTCAGAGTTCCGCGCCGTACGCCTGGGCGCAGTAACCCTCAGACAAAGTAAATAAAATGGTATGAGAACGACTACATAAAGATGCTCAATGCAAATGTAAGGAGCATGAGTAGAGAGTACCGGAGACATCCCACTGACAGCAATCAAGAGCTGTTTAAAACTGTGTGTCAAGTAGCCATGGAAGAGAAGATTAAAGCGCGGGAAAGACAATGGCTTGACTTCACTAGCTCCTTTGGAAGAGAAACATCTGCAAGACAAGTATGGGCAAAAATTCAGATTGCTAAATGGGGGGGGGGGCGTAGAACCCGGCCTGCGGCTCTCAAAGACCCCCAGGATAAGGCTGAAGAACTAATTCACAAGTGGAGTGATGCAGCATCATCCTCCTCCCTCCCTGCAGAAGCAAGCAGGGAACAGCTCCTCCGACATAATGACAGAAGGATTGGAATAACAAGAGCACTGTCTAGTGATGACGAATATGGGGAACCAATCAGAGCCTTAAAAGTAAAGGGGGCTACGAAAAAGTGTAAAAGTACAGCACCTGGTGAAGATGGCGTCACCTACGACACACTCAATGCACTGTGTGAAGTGTCTGGGAATCCACTACTCCACCTGTTTAACAAATCACACCTAAGTGGTGTGTTGCCCACACAATGGAAACACGCAATAATTATCCCCATACCGAAGCCCAATGACCCTGGTAATTACAGACCTATCAATCTCATGTCATGCACTTGCAAAATGCTTGAAGGGATCATTCTAAACCGACTGTTGCACAAAATTGCCAGGGTAGGGGAGGTAGTCAATGGATTTGTTAAAGGACGGAGCACACCAAATTAGTTAATTTGTTAGTACCTCATTAGTTAATTACCTGGCTAATGACACAGCTAAGTACTCTGTATTTGTCGACATCAAAGGAGCTTTCGACAAAGCACAGGGAATTGGGATCCTGGACGAGCTTGCATGCATGGGCTTCAATGGGAGACTCATGAAAGGGATTGAAGACTACCTCACAGGGAGGAAAGCCAAGGTTTGCTTCAATGGAGTAATCTCAAGAACAATGAATATGGAACTCGGGACCCCCCAAGGAGGAGTCTTAAGCCCCACACTATTCAATGTACTTATGAACGCCATTGCAAATATTTATTTTCCTGAAGGAACACAACAAGTGGGATATGCAGATGATGTCCTAATATAAGCTCCCACCTTGGGAAAAATTAAACAGTCCATTGAACTCCTCGGAAGGAAATGTACTGAGGTCGGTTTCACTCTCTCCACAAACAAGACAAAAGCATACTCTCATCACAAGCGTGGAGAAAAATGAGGAACTAGAAATTAATGGTGTAACACTTGAATGGGTTGACCACTATTGGTACCTTGGCGTCACTGTCGGCTCTAACAAGGGGAAGAAAGAGGAACTCAACCAACTCATAGGAACATGCAAAAGTCGACTCAGGGCACTGAAAGCCATGACCTGGAATGGGCATGGAGCCTCTATTGCCATGCTTAAAATGATGTACACAGCCTATGTGCGCTCCGTCATAGACTATGCTGCACCAGTTTTATGCTCCTACTCCCAAAGCGATATGAAAAGGCTCGAGAGCATTCAGAATGAAGCCATGACCATCATTCTTGGAGTTCCAAGAACTGCCAAAACGTCTAATCTACGAGAGGAGTTGTCCCTCCCCAGTGTTAAAAGCAGAATTAAGGAGCTGAATGTTAAGCTTGCAATTAGGATAGCCAAAGATTCCCCATTACAATGATATTGCTAAGGAAAAACTGAGTTCTGTGCTACTTTCAGGCGGAAACAGGAGAAGCAAAAAATGGCATCACAGATCAGTCTGCTACCTCGAAGAGCTTCACCTGCTTGAGCAAGCCCATGAGCTCCTACCTGTAGAGAGGTTACCTCCCTGGGAGGATGACTCATGCAAAATTATCATCAATGAAATGGTAACGAAAAAATCCAACATGATACCACAAGAAATGAGGCACAAGTATCTCGAGGAAATTTATAAAGAAGCCGGTGATGAACTAGATCAAATCTACAGTGACGGGTCATCTAATCCTGTCAATGGCAGGGCTGGTGCAGCATACACGGTAATCAAGGATAATACTTTCCAACGTAGAAATGAAGAAAAAGCGCGTATTGAGAACTATGCCTCTTCAACACAAGCAGAGCTCACTGCGATTCTTATGGCGTTAAGGTTCCTTGAACGGAACACTAATGGTGCAGTGATCTGCACCGATTCAAAAGCAGCACTGCAAAACCTAAGTAAAAATCGGGCAGAAAATCTTGCAATAGTTGCTCAAATTAAGAGAGCTGTGAGAGTACTTGCCAATCAGGGAAGAGTCATCAAGTTTCTGTGGATCCCCTCCCATGTTGGAATATGTGGGAATGAACCAGCAGATGTGCTGGCTGCTGAAGGCACTGAAGGAGACCATATTGAATACTTCATACCCAAGACTATACTGCAAATTAGAGGTATTGTCAGGCAACATCACCGTGACAAGGTAACTGAGGAAAGGAGGAGAGAAGCACAAACCAGTGAATCTGTACGATGGTACAACATGGTTGCAGCTGGCGATCCCAATCATTATGGCCGAAGAGGAGGAGGACGAGGGAGAGAATCAGTAATAGCGAGAATCCGTCTCGGATATAAATATCCATGGAGATATGGAATGGAAGCAACAGTTGATCAGCGAAGTTGCAGAATCTGTGGTGAGAGTGATAGACACCGCCTTGACCACTATCTACGTGAATGTGAACACCTGAGAGACATCAGAAGTATGTGTAGAATAATGCACCCCACTTTGTTTGAGTTAGGAAAACACTGTCAAATATTGATACTGTTCTTAAAAGATTCCCCCTTTTTGCACCCGCAAGATAACGTAAGCTTTCAAGGGTTGATAGATGTTATTCTTCTTGTTTGAGGAGCTGTTTACTTGAGACAATTAAGCAAGTCCCAGCTGTGTCTGGGTACAAGTTACAGGATGAACAACCCAGCGGGTTTTCTTCCTATTGGGGAGTGTTGTACATGTTGCTATGGCGGTACGTCCACTCACAAGATGAGTGGCGCTGCCCAATAAACTCGCCCCTCGGGGCAAAATTTAATATTTAAAGTTCATCTCTCTGGAGGAAATGTTGCAACTTTTGCAGAATCATTGGAGGAAATATTGTGTCATCTTCACATAAACTTGTGAGACTGTTGGATGTAAGTGGTAGAGTACTGACATGGCTGAGAGTAACTAACAGCAAGGAGTCAGAGAATCTCAGTGAGTAGGTGAGAAATCGAACTGGCGAAAGGTTACCAAGTAGAATACCTCAGATATCAGTGCTTGTTCCATGTTATTTATGATATATGTTTAAAGACCTAACTATACGAAGCTTGAATTCTACTGTTGACGTTAGTAAAATACTGTAATGCAAAACTGACGTAAAGACTCGAGAGAAACGAAAATTTGAAGATACAGTGGGAAAAACTGGCTCAGAATATTAATAATAATGAGAATAAATTTCGATGGCTACGAAGGACCACCCTTTAATTAAAAGGGAAATAAAATAAATGATGTAATGTTGAAAAACAAATCCAGGAACCAGTGCCTATGGATCGTTCAATAATTAATAAATAATACGAAAGCATTAAGTGAACTGTAGATTGAAATTATATATTGAGCCGACTCACACCACACTCTTTGGGGGGGGGGGGGGTGAAATAGTACAAAGAAACTAATGCGTTACTGCACAATAAATTAGATACTAATGCGTATCAAAAAGTAAGATATTTAGATATCTATGCATAGCAATAATATAATGGTAAATAATATATAGAATGTTAGTGAATCATATTACCTTATATTGAAGATTTAATTAGTATTCTACTTACTCAACAAACTAAACAACAGTTTAGCTGTGTGGTGAAGTAGTAGTGAGCGTCTGGGCGGGAGCGTCAAGATAACTTGTTGAAACAGGATGTCCCAGAACACGGGACTGAGGTAGAGGCTTATCTCCCTTCATGTCACCAGGTCACAAGCTGAAATACGGGTAGATTGTAAAATTGGCCTCTACCAATATTAACTTACACCTATTTCTAAATGAAAATATGGAGGCGACCTGATATAAGACTCACTTGTTGATATTTAGAGTCCATGCGGCCTGACGACACACATCCTACCTGTTAAATATTTGTGATCACAAAATATAAAATAAGTAGGGACTTAGCGTCTTATTTGTTTGCCGAGCAGAGTGTCTGAGTAATAACGAAGCTGCTCCAGCACTCTGGCATCCGCTGCTGCTAGGATGACGTAAATACGGGCTGGTAAAACTTGCACGCTTCAGACACTGATTCTCTGCCAGAATAATGGCTGCCGTCCTCTCTCTCCTCCCCTCTACCCCGCGCATGCGCAATAGCGCGGAGTGTTGGAACGGAGAATTTTACTCCTATAATTTATTCAACTATGCGAGATAATAAGGGTAAGGTTTACTATTAGATAACTAATTTTAATTAATTTCTCGTCATATAACAATTAATATGAAACGAAGTTCATATAAACGAAAAGGTTATAGAGGGAATTTTTTCCTCCACGTCTATATGTGATAACAATATGTACTGTATATAGTGATCCTCAGTAAATAATGCTATGCCATTAGATCACTAATAAACGTATTATCAGCTAATAATTCTTAAGAGAGAATGCTGATATGAAGGGAGAGGGAGGGAGTTATGAGGAGAAAGCGCCAAGCCATTACGACTATATAGCACTTGGAAGGGGTCAGGATAAGGATTTGGGATGGAATAGGGGGAAGGAATGGTGCCCAACCACTTGGACGGTCGGGGATTGAACGCCGACCTGCATGAAGCAAGACCGTTGCTCTACCGTCCCAACCCGTCCTTTTAAAAATAACGTCACTTTTGGCTCGTATGCGTGCTATGGCCAAATTTGGATGTAATTTGAAACGAAATCGACTCACAAAAGTGACGTTCTGTTCCGTTTTCTATTTGAGTCGTCCGGCATACGCGCAGAGGTTATAGGAGAACACTTTAAATTCACGTTTTTCATAACGTTTTGAAACTTTGAGAATTTCCTGCCCACCTAACCTATCAGAGGACCCTTAACTTACTGTTGTTGAAAAAAAAATCCCAAATTTATTTTCATTTTTTTTTAAATTTCAAATTACGTCCAAATTCGGCCATACGGGCAAACGGCCAAAAGCGACGTTCTTTTTAAGAGGACAGGTTGGACGGTACCCCAAGTGGTGGGACAACTTACATAGGCTTGAACTGGTGTTGTGGTGACACACACACACACACACACACACACACACACACACACAGCAACCCCGTTCTCACACAAGACAGCACATATATGACTTAATGCTTAAAGTCAATATGTTGAATATGAATTAGTAAATATGTGATATATTCCCAGTTACTTTTTTTACCAAGGCCCAAACTCTTCCTCACGTACCAATTTACGTGTCACAGTACCCGTCCGTCAACATAGATAGCAGAATATTCGTGATTGGTTCAATTATAAGGAAAATTGTAGTTTTCAGGTCCCACATGGGTTGTGAAATTTACCTACTGTTGTCCATGCTCTTATAATATTACAGATCAGCTATATCCTATTGAAGGCTCGTAGTTTTGTTTTGAGAAATATTAGTTGTTCTTAGTAAATTATAATAAGCACTATAAATTATTACATAGAATAACAGTGCTTCACCAATCAATATTATATACCATAGTTTGGCTTTAAAAATCTTTAAAGAATGTTTTGTAGGAACGCTAACAGAAAACGATGTTACATTTGAATGTCTATGGGGTAAACTACTGCAAACAGGACGGTATTGTGTCTACTATACCAACTATAGCTAGGATGGGTATATTGTCACCTACCGCCTGTTAGGTGGGAAAGGGGTCCAATACCACCCACAGGATGGGTATGAGGGTCACATCCACCCACAGGATGAGTATGGGGATCACATCCACCCACAGGAAGGGTATGGGGTCCAATACCACCCACAGGATGAGTATGGCGTCCACTACAACCCACAGGATGGGTATGGGGCTCCAACCACCCATAGAATGGGTATGGGGCTCCAACCACAAATAAAATGGGTATAGGGTCCAATAACACCCACTGGATGTTTAAGGCGTCCATTGCCGCGCGTCGAGCTCGAAAACCGCAGCATTCATCTCAGAACCATGCCTATTTCACACAGATTCCTTAATAAACGTAAGAGTTTTATATGTCACAAGAAAGATAGAAATATAAGCTTCATTCTAAATACCTTACCATGGGCATATTTAAATTTAAAGCGAAGATACGTGTACTTTTATAATAGCCGAGCTTTAACCCCGGACAGATTGATCGACCGAGCAACTCTCTCTCAGAACAATGTTTATTTCACGTGAATTCGTTAATAAACATATATGTTTTATATGTCTCAAGAAAGGCAGACATATAAGCTTCACTTTAAACACTTTACCATAGACATATTTAAAGTTCTAATGAAGATACATGTATTTTAAAAATTACGGAGCTCCCACCCCGTACAGACTGAACGACAGAGCAACTCTCTCTCAGATCAATGTTTATTTCACGTAAATTCGTTAATAAACACAAATGTTTTATATGTCTTAAGCAAGATAGAAATAAGAGCTTCATTTTCAATACATTACAATAGACATATTTATAGCTCAAGTGAAGATACATATGTTTTTATAGTAGCGCTCAGTAGCTTGTCGGGCATGGAGTGCAGACGCCTACGCACTTGCCGATATATTGTATAATTATCAAAGATACGCTAATAAAGCCTAAAATCTTATATGCCTCCAGAAAGACCGAGATATGAACATTATTATGATTTCACCAAATGAAATATATCATGTTCGAGAACAAAGATATATCAATTTTAAATTAAGTTTCGACTCTTGCTCGGGCGAGAGAGAGGGAGCGACTCTCGCCCCATCTATTGGAGATTCTGTCCACTAAAGACCCAAAGCTACTCAAACCCTCCTAGCATTATTTAAGTAATGAAGTAATATGGTATATTTACTATAATGTGGGTGCTGAATGCAGAACATGAGAAAACATATATTTACTCCAAACTAATATAATTTCATTATGAAATAAGTAAATAAGTAGCATCAAAGGAAGTCGACGGTCCAAGCGTCAATGTTGTGGAACGACTTATCCAAGATATATCGTTGTTTGGAAAGTGTTTGTTGGCATATCCAGTTGTCGCACTTCTCTGCACAAATTATCACAAATTTAAATTATAATGTTAACAAGTAGAATACGTATTTTTAATAAAATCTAACATAGCTAGCCAGAAAACATTTAACATTTATTAAAAAAATATATGTTTGGAAGTTAAATCGACTTCATAGGACAATAGTGTTGTTATATATACTCGTTATTCGTTGACATGCGTTCGCTACTTAAACTACCATGTACTGTACTTATGTGAAATCTCCCATGTCTCTTCGCTCATCTCACCGAACCCTACAGGCTCTGTGATATATTGCTTAATTAATTGAGATTCACAAATAAAGCTTATAATTGTATATGTTATCAAAAAGGCAGAGCTTATTTTAGTTCATTTATTATGCACCCCATACCCATCCTATGGGCGATAGTGGAGTGTTACAGAGGCGCATAATGGGCTCAGGGACTGAGCCCCACAATTCATATAGCCAAGGAAGTTATAATCTTGATAAGCTAGTTACAAAAGTCAATGCACATTGTCACATCAACAATGGGCTCGAGACCGACCACAAGTACAGTTTATAATTTAAGCAACTGACATATATGGAGGGCTAGTGTCACAATTGATTTGTTTATCCTACACATAACCCCCTCTCCCCCATCCAATGGGCAGCGGTGGATAGGTTACAATCAAGTCGTTTTTTGCGTTTTATTCAGAGATTAGATCTTATTGGGTGAGGAAAGATATTCATATTTTAAAGAAGGCTTCTTGGCTGATGCTCTCCATTGATGGAAAATCTACAACCTTTTGAAAATCAATGTTAGTTTGATCTAATATTGTAATTAACGCAGTTACCTGATGTTATTCTTCACCTATATCTTTTTCTGGTTAATCCCTATTTACATTATGCAGTTCAGGCTTCGTCGCCAGACTATAGTTTTTAGTTTAGTTAATTTATCACATAATGGGTTCAGGGACTGAACACACAATTTATTTATCTAAGCAAGTTACAATCTTGAGGAGCTAGCCACAAAATTCATAACACATCGTCACATCAACAACATGGGTTCGAGATCGACCACAAGTACAGTTTCTAAATTAAGCAAATGCCATAAGTGGAGAGCTAGTGTCACAATTGATATGTTTGTCCTGCACATTTCCACAGTGGTTTGCTTGGGTTCTTTTAATTATCTTAGATATCATTGAAGAGAACCTCCTAGGTACTATACTGTATATATGCTGGTAAGAAGTATAATTATCCTGAGAAATCGTGTAAATTATGTTGTACGAGTGCTTCCAGTTAAGTAACATAGTTCATTTGTGTGCGCGTGCTTGAAGAGGAAATGTTATCCCCCCCCACCCCCCATTGTAAATATTTGTGGGTTTCAGACCATACGGCCACGGCTTACCCTCGCCGCGGTCGAGGGTAAGAACACCGGATGTATACCCAGTATTACAAGTAAACATTAGCAATAACAATTATGGAAAGTTCCTTCACCTATACATAGACAAGAGACTGAACTTCAGCACCCACATACAACACATAAGGGGATGCTCTGAGAGAGAGAGAGAGAGAGAGAGAGAGAGAGAGAGAGAGAGAGAGAGAGAGAGAGAGAGAGAGAGAGAGAGAGAGAGAGAGAGAGAGAGAGAGAGAGAGTAAAATTATCCACTGAGGTCTGATTAAGTCCTTTTGGGGACCTTAATCATTAGGACGTCCAATGATTAACGCAAAGTGAAGCGTATTCAGATGGTATATTGACAACATTCAGCATATCTCATAATGACCTAGTAGTACTTGGTGCACAAATACCTTTTCCATAGGAATCGCAAAACATAATTAAACACAACTGTACCGTACAGTGTTATATATTTATTTCAGTTTGAACAATTTTTAACATTAACATTCCAACATTCATTTTAGCAAGTTCTCTCATAATGACGTGTGGGTTAGCAATGTCAAAGGCTGACTTAAGATCTAGGAAAGTGGTATATGACCTATCAGTATGCAGGGTGAGGAATGTGGTAATACAGTGATGTACACTCTTTCCATGCATAAAGCCATATATCTGGGGAGACAACATATTATTAATTTTGTAAAGGAGACGGTTGAGAACCATCTTCTCAAGACACTTATAGAGACAACTAGTGAGGGAGACTGGGCATAAAGCACTCGGCTGGTGAGGTTTAGGAATGGGAATAATAACACTGTTGGTCCATGACTTAGGAAGCTCCCCAGTTACATAGCTCATATTATACAATTGAAGAAAGGTATTCCTTGGAACTAGCAGAAGCATAAGCAGTATGCCGTAAGTAACTCCATCCTCCCCGGGTGATGTAGCTTTGCCTTTATGTAGAGCAGAATCTAGTTTGTATTCAGTAAAAAGCATGTCACAGTCATCCTCTTGATGAAGCATGAAGTCAAGGAACCTTGCCCTATCAGTATATCTATCATTTAATTCATTCTGTGAGGGTAGAGGAAGACTGTCAAAGCTGGAAGTCGTGGCCCAAGCATCAACAAGATCATTTGCTCTGTGCAGAGGATTAGGGTACGAGATCTCTGCAGCATTTTTCCCTTTGATCTTGTTGATATCCTTCCATGCCCGACTTAGTGGCGTGTGAGAATTGAGACCACGGACAAAAGTTTCCCAGTCTGTCTGCCTCAGCTCCACCATACGTTCCCTGGCCTTAGCCAGAGCCGCTTGAAAGAGCCGAAGCATTTCAGCAGTGCGGGTCCTTCTACAAGCTAGTCCAATTATTCTGGCAGTGCGTTTTAGTGCATGCAATTTAGAATCATTATAATAAGCATAAGTGCTATGACCAGTGTAATTTGGGTTACGTGGCCTGGACGATGAATCAAGTGATTCTATAAACTGCTCGATAGTACCTGTGAGCTCATTGTTAAAATCTTCAACTGATGAAGGCTCAGATGAACTGCACCAATCTGACACATGAGCAACAAGATTGTCTCGTTGATCGATGGGCACAGCCAGCCTCTTCCGCTTGAACACTCCACCAGGGAGGATAGAGCTGCCAATCTGGCACTATTGACGAGGCGCACACGGTGTGGGAGACGTTGACACCGAGACATAGACAAGAATACCTCCGTAGATATGCGTTGGTTCAAGGTCACCCACAATCTGTGCATCATCGTGACTACCTAATAGTGACACCAGTTGGTTGCCGTTACGATTACTGAACTGCGAATTACCAATATTCCTATGGCTAGCGTTATAATCACCTTTAATGATGGTAGGCTCAGTCTGAATACAGATAGGAAGGTCAGCATAATTAAAGTTACAAGGAGTTGATTATTTAGTATAGTTGTTTTTCTCTTTAACTGGATGATAGAGGGGAGTCTTTAACGTGATTGGGAATACATACATACACACATGCATACATACATACATACATACATACATACACACATGCATACATACATACATACATACATGCGTACATACATATACATACATACATACATACATACATACATACATACATACATGCATGCGTGCATACATACATCATCATCATCATACGTACGTACATACATACATACATACATACATACATACATACATACATACATGCATACATACATGCGTGCGTACATACATACATATATACATACATACATACATGCGTACATACATGCGTACATACATGTACATACATGCGTACATCCATACATACATCCATACATACATGCATGCGTACATACATACATACATACATACATACATACATACATACATACATACATGCATACATACATACGTACATACATACATACATACATACATACATGCGTACATACATGCGTACATACATACATGCATGCGTACATCCATACATACATGCATGCGTACATCCATACATACATGCATGCGTACATCCATACATACATACATACATGCGTATATAAATACATGCGTATATACATGCGTATATAAATACATGCGTATATACATGCGTATATAAATACATACATACATGCGTATATACATGCAATATATAAATACATACATACATGCATGCGTACACTACATCATCCATCTATACATACATGCATGCATACATACATACATACATGCATACATACATACATACATACATACATACATACATGCATGCATGCATGCGTACATACATACATCCATCCATCTATCCATACATACATACATACATACATGCATACATACATACATACATACATACATACATACATACATACATACATACATGCATGCATGCATACATACATGCATGCATGCATACATACATACATGCATGCATGCATGCATGCGTACATACATACATCTATCCATTCATACATGCATACATACATACATACATGCATACATACATACATACATACATACATACATACATACATACATACATACATACATACATGCATACATACATGCATACATGCACACATGCATACATGCATACATACATACATACATACATACATACATACATACATACATACATACATACATACATACATACATACACATCCAGTCAGCATATAGCTATTTCGGGACAAAATCCAATACAGTTTATATTGGTGAGACGCCACTGTGATGAGGAGTTTAAATATCACAGGAACTGTAGGTTAATGTGTGACATAAGTGAGGTTAGATGAGGCATCTACAAGCATCAGCTGGAGGCTGATGGAGTGTTGTGGAGGCTGGTGGTACTATGTCCAGATGTTGGAGGGTGGATTTGACTCTCCACCCTCCCTCCCCCTCCCCCCCCACATTGACCGCAGTACGTCTAAGGTTACTTTCCACTCTCGCTTACTAAGGGTATAACCCCCGCCCCCCCCCCCCAACACACACACATGCATCAGATTCTTAACTTACAATATTTATTATTTACCAATTTATGTTACTACACTGACTCTCAATTTCACAATATTGTATAAACTTTGATGAATCGCTCGTCTATGGGTCATCCAATAATGTTAGCAGACTTCTAGATGTTACCACTGCTAGGTTTAGGCTCGGCAACAAGTACCTCTGGAAGTTTGTAACATCTGATGATCTAGATTTGACTAAATGTAAACTCTGTCAGCAGAACTATTCGCATACTTTGAGTCATTATATAATGGAATGTGAAAAATAGCGGAATTTAAAGATAACATCAATAGTGTCCATGAAATGTGTAAGTACTTCATTCATAATGATGTGCTGCCCGAAATCTTAGCGAAGTATCCAAAATTTGCTTACTGTAGGTAATGCATACACATGACTGTAAAGCTGCCGCCCAGTTGGGTGGGTGTGGAGCACATGACTGTAAAGCAGCCGCCCAGTTGGGTGGGTGTGGAGCACATGACTGTAAAGCTGCCGCCCAGTTGGGTGGGGTGTGGAGCACATGACTGTAAAGCTGCCGCCCAGTTGGGTGGGTGTGGAGCACATAACTGTAAAGCTGCCACCCAGTTGGGTGGGTGTGGAGCACATGACTGTAAAGCTGCCGCCCAGTTGGGTGGGTGTGGAGCACATGACTGTAAAGCTGCCGCCCAGTTGGGTGGGTGTGGAACACATGACTGTAAAGCTGCCGCCCAGTTGGGTGGGTGTGGAGCACATGACTGTAAATTTTAAGCTGCCACCCAGTTGGGTGGGTGTGGAGCACATGACTGTAAAGCTGCCGCCCAGTTGGGTGGGTGTGGAGCACATAACTGTAAAGCTGCCACCCAGTTGGGTGGGTGTGGAGCACATGACTGTAAAACTGCCGCCCAGTTGGGTGGGTGTGGAGTACATGACTGTAAAGCTGCCGCCCAGTTGGGTGGGTGTGGAGCACATGACTGTAAAGCTGCCACCCAGTTGGGTGGGTGTGGAGCACATGACTGTAAAGCTGCCGCCCAGTTGGGTGGGTGTGGAGCACATGACTGTAAAGCTGCCACCCAGTTGGGTGGGGTGTGCAGCAAGACTAGTAACTGTGCGACTCCTCATAGATGTAAAGTGCCTTGTATAGTGACTTGTGAGCCTCTTGTTGTATCACTTGTGACACAAAAGATTACTGATGTGTGTATTTGTGGTGGTGATTAAATATGTATGTATATGTATACGTGTGAATATGTACATGTATGCATAAGTATGTGTACATTAATAATTTTGTAACTAGAGTCAAAAGATTGTTATTTGCTTAGCTAAACGAACTAGAGGGTTCAGTTCCTGAACCGATTATGTGCCTCTGTAATCCTTTACACCACCGCCCATGGGATGTGTATTATGGGGTGCATAATAAAGAAAGAAAATGAATGGACCGAACCCCACAAATCATTTAGCTAAGCAAGTTACAATCTTGATGAGCTAGTTACAAAATTCACTATAAGTCGTCATATAAATGGGTTCGAGATGGACCACAATTAGTGCATTACATAATTTATCAGTATTGTGCAGCCTGTGATCCCCGCCTGGCTGGATACTGATACCTAGGTAATTTTTATGTGTCCGGACACCGGCGATAAGGTGATATTATTTATTTAACTTAAGATATACATATTTTTAAATGTTGTCACATTAACGGCTACATCTTCCTTTCTTCTGACATATAGATTTTTAAGATTAATTAAAATATATGGAAACTAATTATACAATTTATTGGCTGGTGTGCAGGGCTTCACACTCTCAGAGCTAGCCATCAAGTAACTATCAAAACGCATATATCTTCGTTTTCACTTCAGTTATATTTATGACAAAGGATTTTAGATGTAGCCTATATTTCTACCTTTCAGATGACATAAATACTTTCGTTAATTACAATATCTAGATCAAACTAACATTGATTTTCAAAAGGTTGTATATTTTCCATCAATGGAGAGCATCAGCCAAGAAGCCTTCTTTAAAATATGAATATCTTTCCTCACCCAATAAGATCTAATCTCTGAATAAAACGCAAAAAACGACTTGATTGTAACCTATCCACCGCTGCCCATTGGATGGGGGAGAGGGGGTTATGTGTAGGATAAACAAATCAATTGTGACACAAGCCCTCCATATATGTCAGTTGCTTAAATTATAAACTGTACTTGTGGTCGGTCTCGAGCCCATTGTTGATGTGACAATGTGCATTGACTTTTGTAACTAGCTTATCAAGATTATAACTTCCTTGGCTATATGAATTGTGGGCCTCAGTCCCTGAGCCCATTATGCGCCTCTGTAACACTCCACTATCGCCCATAGGATGGGTATGGGGTGCATAATAAATGAACTAAAATAAGCTCTGCCTTTTTGATAACATATACAATTATAAGCTTTATTTGTGAATCTCAATTAATTAAGCAATATATCACAGAGCCTGTAGGGTTCGGTGAGATGAGCGAAGAGGACATGGGAGATTTCACATAAGTACAGTACATGGTAGTTTAAGTAGCGAACGCATGTCAACGAATAACGAGTATATATAACAACACTATTGTCCTATGAAGTCGATTTAACTTCCAAACATATATTTTTTTAATAAATGTTAAATGTTTTCTGGCTAGCTATGTTAGATTTTATTAAAAATACGTATTCTACTTGTTAACATTATAATTTAAATTTGTGATAATTTGTGCAGAGAAGTGCGACAACTGGATATGCCAACAAACACTTTCCAAACAACGATATATCTTGGATAAGTCGTTCCACAACATTGACGCTTGGACCGTCGACTTCCTTTGATGCTACTTATTTCATAATGAAATTATATTAGTTTGGAGTAAATATATGTTTTCTCATGTTCCGCATTCAGCACCCCACATTATAGTAAATATACCATATTACTTCATTACTTAAATAATGCTAGGAGGGTTTGAGTAGCTTTGGGTCTTTAGTGGACAGAATCTCCAATAGATGGGGCGAGAGTCGCTCCCTCTCTCTCGCCCGAGCAAGAGTCGAAACTTAATTTAAAATTGATATATCTTTGTTCTCGAACATGATATATTTCATTTGGTGAATCATAATAATGTTCATATCTCGGTCTTTCTGGAGGCATATAAGATTTTAGGCTTTATTAGCGTATCTTTGATAATTATACAATATATCGGCAAGTGCGTAGGCGTCTGCACTCCATGCCCGACAAGCTACTGAGCGCTACTATAAAAACATATGTATCTTCACTTGAGCTATAAATATGTCTATTGTAATGTATTGAAAATGAAGCTCTTATTTCTATCTTGCTTAAGACATATAAAACATTTGTGTTTATTAACGAATTTACGTGAAATAAACATTGATCTGAGAGAGAGTTGCTCTGTCGTTCAGTCTGTACGGGGTGGGAGCTCCGTAATTTTTAAAATACATGTATCTTCATTAGAACTTTAAATATGTCTATGGTAAAGTGTTTAAAGTGAAGCTTATATGTCTGCCTTTCTTGAGACATATAAAACATATATGTTTATTAACGAATTCACGTGAAATAACATTGTTCTGAGAGAGAGTTGCTCGGTCGATCAATCTGTCCGGGGTTAAAGCTCGGCTATTATAAAAGTACACGTATCTTCGCTTTAAATTTAAATATGCCCATGGTAAGGTATTTAGAATGAAGCTTATATTTCTATCTTTCTTGTGACATATAAAACTCTTACGTTTATTAAGGAATCTGTGTGAAATAGGCATGGTTCTGAGATGAATGCTGCGGTTTTCAAGCTCGACGCGCGGCAATGGACGCCTTAAACATCCAGTGGGTGTTATTGGACCCTATACCCATTTTATTTGTGGTTGGAGCCCCATACCCATTCTATGGGTGGTTGGAGCCCCATACCCATCCTGTGGGTTGTAGTGGACGCCATACTCATCCTGTGGGTGGTATTGGACCACCATACCCTTCCTGTGGGTGGATGTGATCCCCATACTCATCCTGTGGGTGGATGTGACCCTCATACCCATCCTGTGGGTGGTATTGGACCCCTTTCCCACCTAACAGGCGGTAGGTGACAATATACCCATCCTAGCTATTGTTGGTATAGTATACACAATACCGTCCTGTTTGCAGTAGTTTACCCCATAGACATTCAAATGTAACATCGTTTTCTGTTAGCGTTCCTACAAAACATTCTTTAAAGATTTTTAAAGCCAAACTATGGTATATAATATTGATTGGTGAAGCACTGTTATTCTATGTAATAATTTATAGTGCTTATTATAATTTACTAAGAACAACTAATATTTCTCAAAACAAAACTACGAGCCTTCAATAGGATATAGCTGATCTGTAATATTATAAGAGCATGGACAACAGTAGGTAAATTTCACAACCCATGTGGGACCTGAAAACTACAATTTTCCTTATAATTGAACCAATCACGAATATTCTGCTATCTATGTTGACGGACGGGTACTGTGACACGTAAATTGGTACGTGAGGAAGAGTTTGGGCCTTGGTAAAAAAAGTAACTGGGAATATATCACATATTTACTAATTCATATTCAACATATTGACTTTAAGCATTAAGTCATATATGTGCTGTCTTGTGTGAGAACGGTTGCACACAGACACACACACACACACACAGACACACCTTGGGACACAGACCTCAGAGACAAGTCTGTACAGGGTATGATGGACTATGTTACCCAAAAGTGTCCGGAGGCAGTAAACAGGTTCATCCCGGCCCAAAGGGAAAAATCCGAGAAGCAACAGAAGAATCCATGGTATAATAGGGCATGTATGGAAGCGAAGAAACTGAACAAAAAGGCGTGGAGGAACTTCCGGAATAACAGAACACCAGAAAGCAGAGAGAGATACCAGAGAACCAGGAATGAGTACGTCAGGGTGAGAAGAGAAGCAGAGAAAAATTTTGAAAATGATATAGCAAACAAAGCCAAGACCGAACCAAAGCTACTCCACAGTCACATCAGAAGGAAAACAACAGTGAAAGAACAGGTATTGAAACTTAGAACAGGCGAGGACAGGTATACAGAGAATGACAGAGAGGTGTGTGAGGAACTCAACAAGAGGTTCCAGGAGGTCTTCACAATAGAACAGGGTGAGGTCACTGTGCTAGGAGAAAGGGAGGTAAACCAGGCGGCCTTGGAGGAGTTCGAAATTACGAGAGAGGAGGTCAAGAGACACCTGCTGGATCTGGATGTTAGAAAGGCTGTTGGTCCAGATGGGATCTCACCATGGGTACTGAAAGAGTGTGCAGAGGCACTTTGCCTGCCACTCTCCATAGTGTATAGTAAGTCACTAGAGACGGGAGACCTACCAGAAATATGGAAGACGGCGAATGTGGTCCCAATATACAAAAAGGGCGACAGACAAGAGGCACTGAAACTACAGGCCAGTGTCCTTGACTTGTATACCATGCAAGGTGAATGGAGAAGATCGTGAGAAAAAACCTGGTAACACATCTGGAGAGAAGGGACTTCGTGACAAATCGCCAACATGGTTTCAGGGAGGGTAAATCTTGCCTTACAGGCTTGATAGAATTCTACGATCAGGTGACACAGATTAACCAAGAAAGAGAGGGCTGGGCGGACTGCATTTTCTTGGATTGTCGGAAAGCCTTTGACACAGTACCGCATAAGAGGCTGGTACATAAGCTGGAGAGACAGGCAGGTGTAGCTGGTATGGTGCTCCAGTGGATAAGGGAGTATCTAAGCAATAGGAAGCAGAGAGTTACGGTGAGGGGTGAGACCTCCGATTGGCGTGAAGTCACCAGTGGAGTCCCACAGGGCTCTGTACTCGGTCCTATCTTGTTTCTGATATATGTAAATGATCTCCCGGAGGGTATCGATTCATTTCTCTCAATGTTTGCGGACGATGCTAAAATTATGAGAAGGATTAAAACAGAAGAGGACTGTTTGAGGCTTCAAGAAGACCTAGACAAGCTGAAGAAATGGTCGAACAAATGGTTGTTAGAGTTTAACCCAACCAAATGTAATGTAATGAAGATAGGTGTAGGGAGCAGGAGGCCAGATACAAGGTATCATCTGGGAGCGGAAATTCTTCAGGAGTCAGAGAAGGAAAAAGACTTGGGGGTTGATATCACGCCAGACCTGTCTCCTGCAGCACATATCAAGCGGATAACATCAGCGGCATATGCCAGGCTGGCCAACATACGAACGGCATTCAGAAACTTGTGTAAAGAATCATTCAGAACTTTGTATACCACATATGTCAGGCCAATCCTGGAGTATGCAGCCCCAGCATGGAGTCCATATCTAGTCAAGGATAAGACTAAACTGGAAAAAGGTTCAAAGGTTTGCCACCAGACTAGTACCCGAGCTGAGAGGTATGAGCTACGAGGAGAGACTACGGGAATTAAACCTCACTTCGCTGGAAGACAGAAGAGTTAGGGGGGACATGATCACCACATTCAAGATTCTGAAGGGGATTGATAGGGTAGATAAAGACAGTCTATTTAACACAAGGGGAACACGCACAAGGGGACACAGGTGGAAACTGAGTGCCCAAATGAGCCACAGAGATATTAGAAAGAACTTTTTTAGTGTCAGAGTGGTTGACAAATGGAATGCATTAGGAAGTGATGTGGTGGAGGCTGACTCCATACACAGTTTCAAGTGTAGATATGACAGAGCCCGATAGGCTCATGAATCTGTACACCTGTTGATTGACGGTTGAGAGGCGGGACCAAAGAGCCAGAGCTCAACCCCCGCAAACACAACTAGGTGAGTACACAGGCAGGCAGGTGTAGCTGGTAAGGTGCTCCAGTGGATAAGGGAGTATCTAAGCAATAGGAAGCAGAGAGTTACGGTGAGGGGGTGAGACCTCCGATTGGCGTGAAGTCACCAGTGGAGTCCCACTGTACTCTGTCCTATCTTGTTTCTGATATATGTAAATGATCTCCCGGAGGGTATCGATTCATTTCTCTCAATGTTTGCGGACGATGCTAAAATTATGAGAAGGATTAAAACAGAAGAGGACTGTTTGAGGCTTCAAGAAGACCTAGACAAGCTGAAGGAATGGTCGAACAAATGGTTGTTAAGAGTTTAACCCAACCAAATGTAATGTAATGAAGATAGGTGTAGGGAGCAGGAGGCCAGATACAAGGTATCATCTGGGAGAGGAAATTCTTCAGGAGTCAGAGAAGGAAAAAGACTTGGGGGTTGATATCACGCCAGACCTGTCTCCTGCAGCACATATCAAGCGGATAACATCAGCGGCATATGCCAGGCTGGCCAACATACGAACGGCATTCAGAAACTTGTGTAAAGAATCATTCAGAACTTTGTATACCACATATGTCAGGCAATCCTGGAGTATGCAGCCCCAGCGTGGAGTCCATATCTTGTCAAGGATAAGACTAAACTGGAAAAGGTTCAAAGGTTTGCCACCAGACTAGTACCCGAGCTGAGAGGTATGAGCTACGAGGAGAGACTACGGGAATTAAACCTCACTTCGCTGGAAGACAGAAGAGTTAGGGGGACATGATCACCACATTCAAGATTCTGAAGGAGATTGATAGGGTAGATAAAGACAGTCTATTTAACACAAGGGGAACACGCACAAGGGGACACAGGTGGAAACTGAGTGCCCAAATGAGCCACAGAGATATTAGAAAGAACTTTTTTAGTGTCAGAGTGGTTGACAAATGGAATGCATTAAGGGGTGATGTGGTGGAGGCTGACTCCATACACAGTTTTCAAGTGTAGATATGACAGAGCCCGATAGGCTCAGGAATCTGTACACCTGTTGATTGACGGTTGAGAGGCGGGACCAAAGAGCCAGAGCTCAATCCCCGCAAACACAACTTGGTGAGTACAACTAGGTGAGTACACACACACAGACCCACATGGAGGCCCAGACACATGGAGAGCTAAGCTGCTGGATGTGACAACAAGAAACTTTCTAAGTCAACACGTCAAGGGACCAACAAGAATGAGAGGAGGGGATGAACCAGCCTTGCTTGATCTGATATTTACCCTAAATGAGTCGGATATAAGGGAAGTTAAGTTTGAAGCCCCCCTTGGGAATGAGTGATCATAGTGTATTGAGCTTTGAGTACCTGGTTGAGCTGGGAACTATCACCCCCAAAAAAGAACTGGGAACCAAAGGGCTGGCGTACCGAAAGGGAAACTATGAGGAAATGAATAAATTCCTATGGGATATACATTGGGACACAGAACTCGGAACCAAGTCCGTACAAGACATGATGGACTATGGCACCCAAAAATGTCAGGAGGCTGTAAGCAGGTTTGTCCCAGCCCAACAGGAAAAAAACAGAGAAGCAAAGGAAGAATTCCGTGGTTTAAAACGGAATGTATGAAAGCAAAGGAGCAGAACAAAAGGGCATGGAGGAACTTCCGTAATAACAGAACACCAGAAAGTAGAGAGAGATACCAGAGAACCAGGAACGAGTATGTCAGTGTGAGAAGAGCAGCTGAGAAAAGGTATGAAAATGCTATAGCTAATAAAGCCAAGACCGAACCAAAGCTACTACACAGTCACATCAGGAGGAAGACAACAGTGAAGGAACAGGTGATGAAACTTAGGGTGGGCGAGGACAGGTACACAGAGAATGACAAAGAGGTGTGTGAAGAACTCAACAAAAGGTTCGAGGAGGTCTTTACAATAGAGCAGGTGTGACGGAGTTCCCCCCCTTATAATTCTCCCACGCCTGCAGTAAGAGTCGTGTCTACTTTTCCCAAGCGTTCTCTACGTAGCAGGCTTCAATTTGATATATGGGAGAGAGTGAAGTGTTCTCGGAGAGCCGAGAAATTTGTGAAGTAGTAATATTTTGGCCTGTGGTATAGGCCTTTAGGGAGCCAAGATGGCGCTTGCCTCCCTGATTTCCCGCCAAAACCGTGTGACGTCAGTGGCACCGGATTGGTCACTGACAGCAATGTGGCACCGGGAGCCAATGAAACCTCCCGTGGCGAAAGTGACGTCACGAAGGAAGGGGGTCCGGCCAGCGCGCCGAGCTGGCGCCAGCAGTCAGACACGACACGTCAAAGAGGTCGGACGTGCGACGATTGGTCCTGTCAGTTTGACAGTTGTTTCCCGCTCCCGTGGATTTACGCGTCACCTGAAGTCCTGCCAGTACTCTGAGAGGTCTTCCCTAGTTCATGTGTTGAACCAGAGAGGGAATTGACGGTTATTTGAGCAACAAGTGCTCCAGTCAGGTACTGTGCAAGAAGCAGTGAAGCCGTGCAGTGACGTATGTGACGTCTGTGGCAGTTCACCCAGTTCGTGGACAGCGTAGTGGCTGACAGAGCCACTGGGTAGCTGAGGAAGGAGAGGACTATTTGGGGAATCCGGACGACTGTAGCTGAGACGTAGGGCGGCAGTCGTTGATGGGAGAAGACGACGGCAGGAGACCGACTCCAACCCTTCAAGAAGTCAAGAAGGAGGACGGACCTGCAGTGAAGAGGGCACGGAGACGACGCGCTAAACGGTGGGACGACGAGAGGCTCTGGTAGGACACGACGACGTGTTGTGTGGGGGCGTTCCCGACACGAGGACCAGGAGCTACATCTCGACTCTCATCGGAGGATAGGTTGAAGTAGGTGTTTCTAGTTCCCTCCCCATTTCCCTTAGTCAGCTATATTATTCGGCTATATTATCTAGCCTGAGGAGTTTATATGTTGTGAGCAAGTCTCACCAGTGTCACAGTAAGGCACCAGTTTGCCGTGTAGTACTATCAAGAGTACTTATAATTTTCATGTTTATTATTGGTGTGTACAGGCACCCAGAACAAGTGATAAATTTACTGTGTTTTGTATATCTTTCTAGAGACTTTAAAATGAACGTATAGTGATAAATAATATATAATATTAGGCCAGTATTTGGAGGTTAGGCTACGTGCCAGAAACTATTTATTTTCCATGTATTGATGTTTGATTGGTATTCACTATATATGTCTTATGTTCATGCAGCGATTAATCATTTGTGAGTACAGTGAATTATTGCGTTATCGCCCACAAGAGAAAGTACTGAAACTCCAGTGTTAATACTTTATAATATGTCATTGAATGAAGGGCAGTGAAAACCATTACCGTGAGCCATTGTAGCATTGATTGTAGAAAAGACTGTTTGAGCCTGAGTACAGTGTAACTAAGTAGTACGTGCTATTGTGCCAATATCGAGTGTGCGAGTTTCTAGTAACATTGGAGAACTTAAAGAAACAGCGCGCGAGAATCTGAAAACAAGCAATAAGCTTTCGCGCGGGGGCCAGGCGATCAGCTGTTCTTGACACTTGATGAGGAGGGGAGGTGTTGCCACTTAGCGAGTGCATACTACTCGTGGGAACTACCGGCCGCTGCCAGGATCAGTTGATTTATTTATTTTTGTTTGGCCTTGTGACATCTTTCATACATTTTAAGTAAAATACAAAATTACCATTGTGTTTTTATCATCTCCTCCATTGATCTTGTAGCTATATTATACCGAAAGCATAGAGTGATAAAAGTACACACCTGCCTGAACTCCTGATCTATTGAGTGTGACCTTGCCAAGGCTACCACTAATTTCACCAGTCCACTGAGGTGTTACTGGCCACCTAAAACACCAGTTGGCGACCTTGTGGTTAACCGTAGAGCCCGATTGTTGGGGAGGGCACATGACAGTCAAGTGAACGAGTCGTGTTCCCACTCTTTCTTAATCAGAGGCCGTTGAGATTGACTGGGAGACTCTCCTGGCGTGCAGTGGCGCCGTGAGGATCGAGTGAAGACCCGCAGGGCTACGGTGAGTGACCTTGAGCATAGCTATTGCTCACCCCAGAGTAAGGATAGAGTAGAGTGATACCCCAACACAGGGAGATGTCGCAGTGCTAGAAGAGGTGGCAGCAAACCAGGTGACCTTGGATAGGTTCGAAATTACAAGAGATGAGGTCAAGAAGCACCTATTGGAGCTGGATGTGAGAAAAGCTGTTGGGCCGGATGGAATCTCGCCATGGGTATTGAAAGAGTGTGCAGGAGCACTTTGCCTACCACTCTCCATAGTGTATAGTAGGTCACTGGAAACGGGGGACCTACCAGAAATATGGAACACTGCTAATGTAGTACCAATATACAAAAAGGGTGGACAGACAAGAGGCACTGAACTACAGGCCAGTGTCCTTAACTTGTATACCATGCAAGGTGATGGAGAAGATTGTGAGAAAAAAAACCTAGTAACACATCTGGAGAGAAGAGACTTCGTGACAACCCATCAACATGGGTTCAGGGAGGGTAAATCTTGCCTTACAGGATTGATAGAATTCTACGATCAGGTGACATAGATTAAACAAGAAAGAGAAGGGTGGGCGGACTGCATTTTTTTGGACTGTCGGAAAGCCTTTGACACAGTACCCCATAAAAGGTTGATGCATAAGCTAGAGAAACAGGCAGAGTAAACTGGTAGGGAACTCCAGTGGATAAGGGAGTACCTAAACAATAGGAAGCAGAGAGTTACAGTGAGGGGTGAGACCTCAGACTGGCGTGAAGTCACCAGTGGAGTCCCACAGGGCTCTGTACTTGGACCTATCCTGTTTCTGATATACGTAAATGATCTCCCAGAGGGGTATAGACTCATTCCTCTCAATGTTCGCTGACGACGCCAAAATTATGAGAAGGATTAAGACAGAGGAGGACAGCTTGAGGCTTCAAGAAGACCTGGACAAGCTGCAGGAATGGTCGAACAAATGGATGTTAGAGTTAATCCAACCAAATGTAATGTAATGAAGATAGGGGTAGGAAGCAGGAGACCAGATACAAGGTATCACTTGGGAGATGAAATACTTCAAGAATCCGAGAGAGAGAAAGACCTGGGGGTTGATATCACGCCAGACCTGTCCCCTGATGCTCATATCAAGAGGATAACAGCAGCAGCATATGCCAGGTTGGCTAACATAAGAACGGCCTTTAGAAACTTGTGTAAGGAATCTTTCAGAACATTATATACCACATATGTCAGACCAATCCTGGAGTATGCGGCACCAGCATGGAGTCCATATCTAGTCAAGCATAAGACTAAAACGGAAAAGGTTCAAAGGTTTGCCACCAGACTAGTACCCGAGCTGAGAGGTATGAGCTACGAGGAGAGACTACGGGAATTAAACCTCACCTCGCTTGGAAGACAGAGAGTTAGGGGGGACATGATCACCACATTCAAGATTCTCAAGGGAATTGACAGGGTTGATAAAGACAGGCTGTTTAACACAAGGGCTCACACGCACTAGGGGACACAGGTGGAAACTGAGTGCCCAAATGAGTCACAGAGATATTAGAAAGAACTTTTTTAGTGTCAGAGTGGTTGACTAATGGAATGCATTAGGAAGTAATGTGGTGGAGGCTGACTCCATACACAGTTTCAAGTGTAGATATGATAGAGCCCAGTAGGCTCAGGAACCTGTACATCTGTTGATTGACGGTTGAGAGGCGGGACCAAAGAGCCAGAGTTCACCCCCGCAAGCACAACTAGGTGAATACAACTAGGTGAATACACACACACTCAGGATGGTGTTGTGGTGACACACACACACTCAGGATGGTGTTGTGGTGACACACACACACACTCAGGATGGTGTTGTGGTGACACACACACACACACACACACACACACACACACACACACACACACACACACACACGACACACACACACACACACACACACACAAACACACACACACACACACACACACACACACACAACACTGTAGGTGGTGTTGTATGGTTGAAATACATCAATGTGTTTTCTTTTACCTAGTAGTCCAGTTGACTTCGTTCTCCACTCCCTTTGGGGATCCTGGGTTCGATTCCCGAGCAGAAGAGAAATGATTGAGCACGGTCCCTTTCGCCTAATTGCCTCTGTTCACCTAGCAGTATATACCTGTGCGTTACGCAACTGTTTAGGGAAGGCTCTATGGGAAGTTTTTTGGTTCCAAGCTTAAAGTAGATTTAAACGCAGGCTTCCTGTCCCGTGACAACGGGAAACATTTTGTTTAGTCCAACCATTTGGGGTGGACGGTAGAGCGACGGCCTCGCTTCATGCAGGTCGGCGTTCAATCCCCGACCGTCCACAAGTGGTTGGGCACCATTCCATCCTCCCGTCCCATCCCAAATCCTTATCCTAACCCCTTCCAGGTGCTATATAGTCATAATGGATTGGCGCTCTATGCTGATAGTTCCCTTCCCCTTTACCTATAATGCACGCATTTAATTGTTAATAAGTAA
>NC_091152.1:21574161-21575530 GCF_040958095.1 Procambarus clarkii
TGATATAGGGAAGAGCAGGCTCAATCTCTCTTGCAAGAGATTATCGTCACAAATATATTATATATATATATGTCTTACCTAGTAGCCAGAACGCACTTCTCAGCTTACTATGCAAGGCCCGATTTGCCTAATAAGCCAAGTTTTCCTGAATTAATATATTTTCTCTAATTTTTTTCTTATGAAATGATATAGCTACCCATTTCATTATGTATGAAGTCAATTTTTTTTTATTGGAGTTAAAATTAACGTAGATATATGACCGAACCTAACCAACCCTACCTAACCTAACCTAACCTATCGTTATAGGTTAGGTTAGGTTAGGTAGCAGAAAAAGTTAGGTTAGGTTAGGTAGGTTAGGTAGTCGAAAAACAATTAATTCATGAAAACTTGGCTTATTAGGCAAATCAGGCCTTGCATAGTAGGCTGAGAAGTACGTTCTGGCTACTAGGTACGACATTATATATATATATATATATATATATATATATATATATATATATATATATATATATATATATATATATATATATACATATAGTTTGCTTGCAAGTCTATATATAGACTTGGGGGCCTCGGAGTTCGAACAGCAACGCAAATCGCTGTTCCAGCCTTCCTGTCCTCCTTATCAGCATCCGACGACCTTGTGAAGGAAATTCTACCTGCCCACTTACATCAGCTGGCAGGTGTACATGATCCCAATTTTACACGCTGTGCCACAGAGTGGGCCTCTCGTGCAGGCCAATCACCTCAACCACCATCCCCAAAAGCCCACAAGCAATCCAGCTGGGATGGCCCCATTGTAGACCAAGTTGCTGCAGAGTGCCTGGGTGCTGCAACAACACAACACGACATTGCTCGCCTCACAGCAGTAGCAGCACCACATGCAGGGGATTTCCTGTTAGCAACCCCAATGTCGGCAACTGGCACGCGTCTCACACCACACGCCCTCCGAATTGCTGTGGCCCTCCGCCTTGCTGCCCCAATCCACACCAGATATAGGTGTATTTGCGGCGAGGTGGTGGCTGACAGGTACGGCCACCATGGCCTAATCTGCCAAAGCACAGGGGGATGGCACTCGAGGCACAGTGAAGTTAACGACATCATCAAGAGGAGCCTCACCACAGCTGGATGCCCAGCTGAAAGAGAGCCCCGTTACCTAACGATCCGTAACTCTGATGCTCTTATTGGTCGCCCGGATGGTATCACAGTGAACCCCTGGAAGAATGGCAAGCAGTTGGTATGGGACTACACGTGCGTATCAACCCTGGCTAACACCTACATTAACCTCAGTGTTGCACAACCAGGTGGCGCTTCCACCCACAGGGAAGCAGCCAAATCCCGTAAGTATAGAGAACTGGATCACCACTAC